>NW_020837959.1:15923677-16193093 GCF_003676395.1 Aethalodelphis obliquidens | reverse complement strand
AAAAAAAAAAAAAAAAAAGTTTGCTTATTCAGTGTGAGGTACCATGCCAAGTGTTTGGGGAAAAAAAGATGAAGACATGCGCCCTGCAGCAAAGCGAAGGGTTGGAGTTTAGTAACAGATAGACATGTGAATAACTTGTTATCAGAAGCTATGATAGAAGTCTTTTAGGGTATGATGAGGACATAAAAAAGGGAGTAGGTAATTTATGGTGGCATAAATCCAGAAAGACTTCCCAAAGTGCCACAATTAAGCTGCGCGAAGGTGCTTCAATGGTGGAGGATGTGGATGTTTGGGGGAGGGGTTTGGGGTGTGCAATATATTTGGGGGCACATAAATCTGAAAAAGGCAGTGAGGTGTGAAAGTGGTAGATTTGGGTCTTGGAGCTAAATGCTCAGGCTCCTCAATTCCTCCAGCTTTAGTGGTGGCTCCCAGTTTTATGCTGTTTGGAAAACCCCGGTACTAAGAACCGAAACTTACTTGAGACTCACCTGGAGCCACTGTGGTATTTACCTGGAAAACAAATATTGGAAGAATTCATGCACAGCAAGTGGGCAATTACAATTCTGTAGACACTTGTCTCTGTTTTGAAAGACTTAGGAAGGTATTTGGAGAAAAGCAAAAGTCCCATGCTTAAGAACCCTCTAAGAATGAAGAAAGTGTATACAGACCTGGGTTTGTATATTCAGAATTTTCAGCTAGTTAGCCCATGCAGAAACATACCCCCAATAAAATCAAAAGGTAGGTTTTATATTAACGACTCTTTATAGAAATGTATTTGTGTGCAGTCTGAATTTGCATGATGAATTGCAGTATTTTTAAGGCCTAATAGAGCTTTGCAGAAGTGGAAACGCAATGTTACTTGATTCTTACAGGCAAATTAGGATTCAGTTTATGTGGGCTTGAGCTGGGGAGTTGAGAATTCAGAGAACAAGGAATGACTTATATTTCTGGAAAGGAGGAACACAGGGGCTGTGCCTGGGGCCACGTGAGTGGTACAGGTAGCAATCATGCTGCCAGTGGCTGTACTAAAGACTGAACTTGATTTTTCAGGCCGTGGGAGACCTTAGAGTTTTAAAGCGTGATGGAGGCTGTGAGTGGGAGAGGAGCATCTGATTTGCGTCTTAGAAAAATCAGTCTGGTAGCAACGCTGGCTACATCCGGATGGGAGAAGGAGTCAGAGCCTAATTAAGAGACTCCAGCAGTGTGGCTGCAGGGGAGGGATGTGGGTAGGTGTCTCCTCGATTACTTGTTTTCTACATTCAATAGACGATGGTCAGGAAGTCACCAGGTACTAGGACTTAATGAAGAGCAATACAGACATGTTTTTTTGCCTTCATGGAACATAGAGGGAGGTCTTAGCCAGCCTCCAGGTCTCCGCTCAGGTGACTAGATGGAAACTGATGCACTCGGAAGAGGTAGAGGCTCACGTGTGTAGTTGGGGCGACTTCTAAACAGTTGTAGATGACGTTCGTCTTTGAACAAGCTGAGCTAAAGTACTTGGGAAGTCTTTGGGAGACTTTGGGGTTGAAAGGTCTGGGCCGGTGCTCCTTAGACCTTAATGTGTGTTGGGAACTCTCTGGAATCTTGTGAAAATGCAAATTTTGATGCAGATAGGATTGGGGTGGAGCTTGAGATTCTTCAGTTCTAGCAAGCCCCTAGGTGATACTGATGATTCTGGTCCATGGACTATACTGGAAGCAATAGAATTGTAGTTTTAAAACTGATTAAAAGTAGTTAAATAGTTTAAAAAATAGGATAGATAAACAGCCTGCTTTGGGAGAATAGCCACATTATTTCTCTCTATCTCTGTCTTTCTCTGCACACACACACACACACACACACACACACACACACATTTAAAGGTTTAGAAGAAACTTATAAACAAACTCTTTAAGAGTAGAACCACCGACAGACTGGGGAATGCCCACATACGTGAACATATACATTCATTTACAATGACATTGCTTTTGCAGAAAGTCCGTAATCTCCAGGTCATCTGGAAAATATTTCTTTATGTCAAACATGGACAGAACATATTTTGTTGACTTAGGGTTATCAAAGGGGAATAATGAACTCATATTTACAGATAACCGTTTCCAAGCCACACTTTATTTTTAAGTGTTGCCTTTTCAACTCTAATCCATAAAATCTGAAAGGCAGTAAAGAAGAGAAAACAGCATGTCCAGCTAACATTTTTAAGAAATGTGTTTCTGTGAGGGAAATGCTGTGTAGTGTTTCTTGCTTCAGGGGAAGAAGAGAGCAAATGTCATCCGTGGAATAAAAGTATATAATTGCGTGTCATATTCTGAGCCTGCACTAAAAAACAGTAGATGTTATTGGTTTTTCACTTGTTAGTTGCCTCACTAGGCAGAACGGTGGAGAAGGAATCCTCAGGTTTTTGTTTTCTGCATCTTTGATAAGAACAAGGGCGAGAGTACAAAAAAGAGCTTTCCTAAGATGCTGAAAATAACAGAAGGGGAGGAGTCCTTCTAATAGTTTTTGATGTGTTGACATTCAGTCAATGTTCAGGTAGTAACTAGGCCCTTGACTTAAATCTTTCTTTTCATAAGCATTAGTTACTCTTTCGGTGACTGGAAAACATTCTCTTTGCTCTGAGCATTGACCAGATAAATTATTGGGGGGAAAAGAGTAAATATCACTCTCCTTTTAATGGAAATATTTCTCTGATTGGGATTCTTTTTTTTTTTACTGTGCCTGCTGGGATGACATGGTCTGTATAACACTGAAGATATTCGAGGGGTAAGGCTTTCCTCTGCTTGGTTGGAGTTTGTAGTTCTACTTCCTCTTACACTTGTTCATTAACTCTACTCTTACTTAACAGGGAAGAAAAAGTCAATTGCATAGAGGGAGATAGAGATGTTTCAGTCTCATTCGTTGACCAGACCTCATTAGGGAGACAACTATTGTGTAATGAAAGGGGCTTCACATCAGAAGACCTGGATTAAAATCCTGGCTCAGTTCCTGGCCAGTTTAATAACCATTTCAGAGCGTCAGTCTCCTCAGCATGGAATACTGCACGGGCAAAACGTATTTATGATATAGTAATATGTGTGCCTGCCAGGAAAAAATATCTCATGCAGGCAGTACTCATAAGGAAGTGGCTCTGATTGAGAAATACATAAGTAATAAATTGAATGATAAGCATCGAAATTTTTTAAATTTTTATACAGTTTTTAAAGGTTACTTTCCATTTACAGTTATTACAAAACATGGGCCATATTCCCTGTGTTGTAAAACGATAAATATTTAAATATCTCATCTAATGGTGTGGAAGGCAAAGACCTTAAAAAAGTTTTATATTTTAAGACTTATATTTTAAGATTTCTAAATGTTTCGTGAGGAGATTGGTGCCAAAATACATGTAGCTCTCTGACAAAAGAGCTGTCAAACTGAATGATCCGTAGATTCAGGGGAAATAATGCAGAATGTCGAGGAAATGTGTAAGTATAAAAAAAAGTCTTTGGAAATGACCATTTTGACCACAGTGTTATTTTTTGTACATTCTCAGTTATAATCCTCCCAGACTATTAGGTCTTTTCTTTCTCTAGCATGATCCCACAGATTTTACTTTCCTGTTACTTTCTTTCAGAAGACATCCTTATTCTTTGCTTGGGTCCTTATTAAAAAGAGTTTAATTAAATATATAAAGACATAAAGCAAATTCCCAGGTGTGCTTACATGTATAAAGCTTAGAGCCACTCACAGTCTAGCTTTCTATATCCTAGAAAAGAAGACTCTATCTTCTGTTCCACTAAGGTTAAAGTGCGCACGCGCTCGTGTGTGTGTGTGTGTGTGTGTGTGTGTGTGTGTGTTGTATTTCATATGAGAAAAACAAACAAAATAATTAGCTCAAGTCTACAGAGATTATTTTGTTTGTTTCTATTCTTTTACTTGAAAAAATATGGCTCATACAGAAATGAAATTAACCTCATCACTAGTTAGAATCTATAAACCATGCTGGGCAAATACGAGATATGTCTGTGTTTTTACTCTGTGTTTATTAAGTGCCGAAATAAAGATTTCCCTGCAAACATCCACCAAATAGCTCTGCGCTTCCTGTTGATGGTATTGAAATGCCAGAAATAGATTTTGCATTTAGTTTTAGTCATCAGATCTCAGGGCTGCAGATTCTGATTCTGTGTATAAGTGAAAGACCAAGGTAGACTGTGTGTTTTCACACATTAGAGGAAATCTTTACAAGAACAACTTGGCTAAAATTGCCTATAAAGATTCCTCTCATGGTGGCCTCGACTAAATTTTGGGGTCCTGAGACATAATAACTAAAAATAAGTACTGATGAGTTTGTTTATTGCTCTTAATACATTGGGCTCAGGGAAACTCTGACACAGATTCCTTAGGTTGTGTGGTAAACGTAACTGCCCACAGAGAACATCTTCTTAATTTCCCTTCCAATTCTGATACTAACTACAAAAAATATAATTTATGGCAGGTAGGCAGCATTTTGATACTAACATAAGAAAGTAAAAGCCAGCTTACTAGTCACTATTGGCAGCTATCATAAATCACAAATGGATTAAAAGGTTCATAATTATATAAAAAATGTTAGTCTTTTCTTTGCAATTTAATTAAAAACAGGATTGGGTACTGTGTAAACACTATCTCCCTACTCCTGGCTCTGTTGATCAGCTACAATATAAAAAGTTGAATTGCATATTTAAATGAATTTTGATAGCTAATAAGGATTTATGTTATTTCCTAAAGTTCCTTAGATTAGACTTTCTCAGTGGATCTTCTCTGTTTCAGTCGTAAATGGTGAAAAATGGCTTAAAACATAAAGAGCCTGTCTACTGGTCTTGCTGAAAAGAATGGAGTGCGTTCTTGATTTTTTTTTTTTTCTTGATATTTTTAGGGTTTCCTTACTATAACTATATTCTTCTAGGCTTTTTTTTTTTTTGGCCAAATAGCTACCAGGAGAGGCAAATGTTTAAATGGAAATAAGTTCCCTGAAAGTGTTGTGTACGCCAAACACGATCAGTGTGTTTCCTTTTTTCTTGGTTACCTTAAACCCAGCAAATAAAGGAGTGGACACATAAAATCTCTGTTACAAAGTTTTCATAACATTTAACTTTGTAAGACAATGAAATTATAAGTAAATCCATTGTTTAGAAAAATTCCGGAGAGCTTAGGTCAGATTTTATTAAGATTGAAATGATCTACTTTACAAGTGGAAGTTTTATGAGTCTTGGAAGTTGTACCTTAATGATCTTACTGCACAATAATTAAGACCAAAGTCAGTATAAGCATAAAAAAAGACAAAGACTCGTAGTGTGTCTTAACGTGGATGCTTTTCGCATTTGTAGTGAGGTCATTCTTCGTTGTGCAAGAACGCCTTGCGTATTGTAGCGTGTTCAGTATCTCAGATCCCCACTCACTGAATGCCAGTGGAGCCTACCTGTCATTATGACCATTTAAACTGCCTGCATAGATTTCCAGACACTCCCAGTGGGGCTGCTAATTCATCCACTGCAAATTGCTACTTTATCATAAAGACTTCATGGTTCTTATTTAAATTATCACCCGTTATTTTCTCCCTCAGGTACCCAGCTCTTTCCTTCCACCCTTGATCTTGATACCCTTGCCTCCCAAAACCTCATTCCAGGGCTTGCTTTGTTGATTACAAAGATCCTCTTGCTTCATTCATTTTTTCTTTCTCTACTGGCTTCTTTCTGTCAGCATATAGATATAATCTTATATGTCTAAACATACATAAATCCAAATAAAACAATTAACATTCAAACAAAAATTTGCATTCTAAGATTGTATCTTGTTATGCTTCTATCACTTTTTTAGGTTGTAAATTCTGGGAATTAGCCTGATTTTTATAGGCCTCATCATAAATATAAAGGAGAACTTGTTTTGTTTGTTTAGTGGGAAAAGGAATGTAGCACTAATAACTATTTGATAAGACTCACATGCTCATTGTATTTCCAGGAGGGCTTGGGGACCACTCTTTGGGGTAGGAATTTTTGGCTTCATTTCAATCTTGTTTGTTATTCTCTAGGATGTTATGCCTGTTAATGATGAGTGGTACACTTTTAACTAATTTCTTCCTTCCTCCCCCCACCCCCCTTCCTCCCCTCCTCTCTTCTCTCTCTTTTTCCTTTCTTTCTAAATATACTTTTGTATAACATTTTTTTCAGGTCCCAAGTAGCCCAAGTTTAATTATATTCCCATCAGTTCTGCCCTTTGGAAGGAATTTTATCCTGTCTCACTGGCATCTCCCAAATTGAAATTTTCTTCTACTATTATTTTTAAATGTGTATTTAAAAAAATGATGCCATTTAGCTCTCTTCCTTAAGAAGCTTGGTAGAGGATGATTCATCATCAAATTGGAAAAGGTTTGCTATGGAATTAATTTACATGAGAAACATCAGTTGATTTTTATCACCTTTTGGAGCAAATGTATTTGAGAAGTCTTTCTCTTCTAATATAAGCACATCAATAACTGGAGAATTTATTTGCATAATGAATACTTTCCTAATATGGGAGACATTTGAAACCATCTTCTCTGGCCCTGAAAGCATTGTTCTTTTTTTTTTTAATTTTAAAAATTTTTGGCTGTGTTGGGTCTTCTTTTCTGCACACAGGCTTTCTCTAGTTGCAGCAAGCGGGGGCTACTCTTCATTGTGCTGTGCAGGCTTCTCATTGCGGTGGCTTCTCTTGTCACGGAGCACGGGCTCTAGGTGCACGGGCTCAGTAGTTGTGGCTCGCGGGCTCAGCAGTTGTGGTACACAGGCTTAGTTGCTTCGTGGTATGTGGCATCTTCCTGGACCAGGGATCGAACCCGTGTCCCCTGCATTGACAGGCGGATTCTTAACCACTGCGCCACCAGGGAAGTCCCAAAGCATTGTTCTTTTCTCTTTTTTCTGTTTTTCATTATTGAAATTTCATGAAGGAATGAAGTTGTAATTTATTTATCCTTTGCATTACCCTGCTGCTTCAAAATATGCTTATACCTAATTACTTGTTACAGTCATTTCATTATCTGTTACAAACTTACATACTTTGATAATCGTTTCTTCTTTAAAACATATTTATAATACTATTTATCATATACATAAGTTATTTAATGTGTATATGTGGTTGGCATAGTAATAAGAAGGCAAACACTGTGTGCTCACCACATGCTGGTTAAGAAAAAACATTATTAGAACCTTGCAAGCATCCTGTATCCCTTCTCTGATCACCTCTCTCTCCAGAGAGAGAACTGAATTTTGTTTAGTTTTACTACCTATGTATGTATCTAAAAGCAATATTCTATTCGTTTTGCCTGGTTTTGAAATTTTTATAAATATAATGATATTTAATGATTGCTTTGAAGACTTTTACTCACTATCATGTCTGCAGAATTCAGCCATGCTGATGTCTGTAACAATTAGCTCACGTTCTCTGCTCCAGAGTATGTTTTTGAATGGATACGCCACACTTTATTTCCCTAGTGTACTGTTGGTTGGCATTAGAGTTATGATTCTCACAGTTTTGATATTATCAACACTGCTTCTATGAACATCTTTGTTCAAGTCTCCTGGTTAAAGCATGCAGGAGTTATTTATAGGGTTTACATGTGGGTTAAAATTGCTGGTCCTAGGATATGCATGTGTTTAACCTTGCTAGAAAATGCCCAGTTGTTTTCCAAGTGGTTGTTCCAATTTGCATACCGTCTAGTAGCAGATGTTGTAGTTTAAAAATTTTGCCAAAATATTGGCTGTAAAGTGTTTGGGGCTTATTCGTATTTACTCTTCTGCAAAATTCTTGTTTGTGTGTTTAAACATTTTTCTCCTTCCTGGCACCTTTTAAGATTGATTTGTAGCAGTTTTAATCTATTCTAGATGTGAGTCTTTTGCTAGTGTTTTAGGCTACAGATATTCCAGTTTGTGGCTTTTCTTTTGCTCTTTATTTATTTATTTTTATTTTTGACAAACCAGATATCCTTAATTTAATGTAATTGGATTCATCAGACTGTTCCTTTTACAATATTTTTTGTGTGTATTGATTAAGAAATTCTCCTCTATCATAGCTTTATAAAGATGTCCTGTTGTGACTTTTTATGTTGGTTGGAAGTTGAGAGCCATTTCATTTATTTCTGTATATATGTCCAATTTCCATCACCATTTATTGATTAATCCATCTATTCCTCACCCATCTGCAATGCCTGCTCTGTCATAGTTTTCTTATATGTTTATTTCTGGATTTTATTCTCTGCTATTAGTCTGTTTACCTGGATGTGTAGCAAAAGCGTATCATTTTAATTACTGTAGTTGTACATAGAAATCTTAGTATTCTGTTCACCTTTTCCTTTTGGAGTGTCCTAGTTTTTCGTGGCTCTTTACTCTTCCATATACATTATGAAATCAGATAATGAAGTTGAGGAAAATCCCTGCGAAGATTTGGGTTGGAATTGTATCAGATCTCTTTCTCAATCTGGGGAAAAGAAATCTTTCTGTACTGCAAATTGTTATCTAACAATGTGTATAATTCACCATTGATTTAGGTTTTTTTAATGTCCTCCAATGGATTTTTTTCATAAAAGACTTGAACAAAAAAACTAATCCCAACCCTTAAAATCAGTCATGCTTCTCTTAATATTTTCAGTTATTCACCATCAAAAATTCCATTTTACTTTAATGTTATTTGACCCCCCTCCCTACAGATAAAGTAAATAGAGTGACCAAAATTAAATGGGCAATTAGTGGCAGAGCCTTCTCTCTTTACAGGACTTTCTTCCAGCTATTGATCCATCTTGAGAGACACTCATCAAGTCGATTATCGTCCACATTCTCCGTGCCAGTGGTGTGGCTAATTATGTAGAAGGCAGATGTTTCTTCAGCTAGTAATAATTAGTTGTGTATGCAATTACTTCTTCTAAAGTGTGTGTCACGTGCAGGACAGATACCCCGTCATATTGTACAGTGCAATAAATAGCAGATACAAGATTTCCTACTTAGCTGATGCTAACTATACGTAATTCTCTGGCTTATTAGCAGAATAATGTCCATCACATTGTTGAGATCTCTTCAAGTGTTCCAAGTTCTTTCATCTACAGCATTTCTTTTGGGCCTTCCAATGACATTATCACGGCCAAGCATTAGTTGTTATCCTCATTTTGAAGAGGAGGAAAGTGAAACCTAGAAAGATTAGGTAACTTCCTCAAGATTGCATCATTGGTTTCCAGTAGAGGTGAGCATCAAAATCAGGTTTCCTGAACTCAGAGTCAGTATTCCTGCCTCTGTACGACAGGGGGGGTGGTAGTAGAGATGGTGGGACCATAGGCCAAATAGGTCCTCTGACTTTTTTCTTAATTGTTATTCAGTTATAATGTGGAAGCCTTTGTTGGGGCTTACCAACTGCAATGAGTCCTTGGGAGGCTTCCTGCCTCTGTCTAGTATTATACCCAGCTAATGTGTATTTCCTTGCCTTCCCAGTCCCCGTGGACATTCGAGTTTATGACCTATGCCCTAGAATAAGCCTGGCGTTCTCTATTGTGTGTGTACATTTTTTCTTCGTTGTATTCTTCTGATTACTTACCACTAGACAAATCTTCTAGACTGCTTTGCAACTGTATTATGAAAAGGTAGATAAATTATTATTCTCCTAAGACTAGGCATAGGACACATAATACAGAGGCTTGCACTCAACGTGTGCTTGCTTAACGCTAATTGATGATGAAAAAGATTTAAATCTTCCTCTAAAAATAAGATTTTGTAGCTATCTCTCAAAATCTAATTTTGCTAGAGTCATTTCCCCTCGTAAGAGAAAGTGGCTCAGTTCAAGAGATAAAATGTGATCAGCTCATAAAATCAAACCTGCTCTTTGTTTGGTACTGTATGGAATTTTATCAGGAAAGGTTTGGCTTATGTTGCTACTATTGGCAGAAACGTTGTATAAAACCAGTGCATCGGAAGGATCATTGCACAAGACATTTTTGACACTCCACATTATTATACTGATGTCACTTTCCCTCCAAGTGTAGCTGTTTCTCTTTGTCTTCTCCTTATAGGACATCTCTTACAGTCTTTACCAGAGCAATATTTGTTCCTTCAGATTTGAATGCCTCCTAGTAGTTCACAGTTTTACTTAGCACCCAAAATTGATAGAGCTACAGTTAAGACGAGTAATTATTGATGAAAATGATGCCCCAGTAACTCCAGAAAGGTCGGATGGTTTCATCCATCCCTACCTTCAAGGTTGGCTTTTGAATTCTAAACAATGGAATTCAGCGTAATCCTTCCTCTATTTGTAGGAAGCTCCATTTTATTTGGAATTTATAAAGGAATCTCTGTTGGGGAAAAGTGCTGTACAAGTCCTTTTTAATGTGAGTCCATGTATTAATCAGAACAGCTGTGTAGGTCACTAGGTAGACTGTAACACCAGGCGGCGATAGAATGTCTTCCTCATTACAATCAATAGCGAAGAGTTGTGGAGACCTCCTGTACATGATGGCCTTTTTCAACGGGCATCCTCACTTGGTGGTAGGGAAAATGAGTGCGGGCTGTATGAAACCATTTCAGCACCGTCCTGAGCTTAATAGCGCTTTCATTGCCTCTTAACAAGCTGTGCTGGTGCCATAAAATGTTCGAGCTGACAGTCGCTGTCAAAGCTCCTTCAATGTAAAGATTTCTGCTGTATTTAACATGTTCACTTTCATTTTAATGATGTCCAAACACGCATCAGTTGGTGTTTGTTCAACACACAGTGTGGTCTCTGGAGTTACCCCATTAGGCACAAGTATAATCACTGTCCTGTTCCAGTGACCATTAATGGCAAGATTCTTAAATTAAAAGCTGGGAACTTGTGCTGATTCTTAACAATTCACTTTCTCCCAGAAGTGAAAGGGATAAAGGTACCTGCTGTGACATCATTGAGTTTGTTTAGTTTGATTTTCAGTGCATAATGTTAGACATGAATTTATCATAGAGACTAAGGTACAAGCTAAGAATAACTCCATGAAGACTTTTTAAAAAGTGAGATGCCCATATGTGGCTCAGGGTTCAAGATGATACAGCTGCTTTGTACGAGTTTACCAGTTCCACTGTTGTGATTACTAATTAACACAAGCATTGTTCTTGTTCTGTGCCAGACACTGTTCTGAGTGCTTTACTTACGTGTATTTGTTTACCTTTTATAAAAAACCTATTCATTAGGTGTCATTGTGCTCGTTTCACAGATTAAAAAAAAACCCCTAAGGTACAGAGATTAAACAGTCTGTCTGAGGCCATAGACAGGGCATGGAAGAACCTCTGTTGGAACCCAGATATTCTGGTTCCAAAGTTTGTGCACTTAACCAAAATTAATGCATTAAGTCGATTGAAATGACATCAAAGACACTCTTGGCATTGAAAGGGAGCACACACACTGAATGCCTGCCTGTCCGAAGGAGATGCTTTTTTACAGTTAACAAAGAGAACAGATTTCTTCTCTAAATGTAGTTTAGGATTACAGACTTTAGATTACCCTTCTGGTCACATTTTCTAAGGCTGAAAATGGAGAACAGTTGGAGAGGAAGGGTGGACTTTTCTGGGTTCCAGTTTCCTCCTCTTTATCATGGATCTTTCATCTCCCAAAGCATTACTGCAGTCTGCAACCTCAGATGGTGCTACACTTACAACAGCATTGAATTTCGGTTGCTGCCCTTAATAACTGTAGGGCACCCCTTTGGAAAGGACTCACCAAAGATTCTTTTTGTTTGTTCGTCTTTTGCTATCTTGAACATTAATATTTTACAATATTTTGAGGAAGGGATTGATTTTAAGAATTGGGATTCTTGCTTTCTTTTCCTTTTTTTATTCTGTACGTATAAATCAGCAAGTAACAAAAAGAGTGACTTCGACTGCAGAGTTATTACCCCAGTGAGTTGCATATGGGCATTATAATTCACCAGTAGCTAATGGGTCTAGAGAAAGAATGGAAAGGTAGATTTTAAAGATAAATATACAACAATAATAATTTCTTCAATAAGGTATGTATGGAACTGAAATTTATGATTGGAAGCCAGACCAGGAAATCAGGAAGTTTGGATTTTCTCTCCATCCTAATCAGCTTCTCAACTTCCTTTTCTGATTAGTGCCCTCATTAAGGCTTCTTACATGGATCTCTGACACGTTTCCAGGAGACCTTTGGGATCCCACTTTGGTTTCCAGGCAGTGATTTCTGCCCTAGCTGAATTTTAGAACAAGAAGGTCATTCATCTCCATCCTAGAAGGATGATTCACATATTTATGGTCTAGAAAGTAGGCTGAGAAGAAAAATTTGCTACTTTATTAATTAGGGCCCTTTAACATTTTGTATTCTCAAGCTTAATCATTTGCTTGTTTGAACTAAAGTCATCTTCCTTAATCACCATCATTAGTGGCTGTCCATGAATGATTACCTCTCTGAATTTTATAAGCATGTTAGAATTTAATGCCTCTTACATTCCCCATTAGGGATTAGATATCATTCAATATTTTACTATACCAATATATTTTTTAAAGCATGAGATTAACTGTAGGTCTGTTCTACTTCAGTGGTAGAGGAGAACCCTGCTCCCCTCGTTGGTTCTCAAATTGGTGTGGAGGTGGCATTGGGAAGGCAGGGAGAGAGCAATTGGGTGACTTAGTGATCTAGAGTTGGTGTTATTTTATTTTATTATTTTTTTGTGGTACGTGGGCCTCTCACTGTTGTGGCCTTTCCTGTTGCGGAGCACAGACTCCAGACGCGCAGGCTTAGTGGCCATGGCTCATGGGTCCAGCCGCTCCGCAGCATGTGGGATCTTCCCGGAACCTGGGCACGAACCTGCGTCCCCTGCATCGGCAGGCGGACTCTCAACCACTGCGCCACCAGGGAAGCCCAAGAGTTGGTGTTATTTTATAGTTTAAGTTCCCCAGGAGATTTCAAAGAGTTTTACTTTATCAGAAATGAGAACCACTGCTTTAGTCTTGAACTTTTCCAGTGGTGAACAGTTTATTCACTCTCTTTTGGAAATAGCCCATTACCCTTTGAGAATCACACGTCCACTAGTTCCGACTTCTGATTTTTAAGATGACACAGAATGAATCTATTCCTTTTCTACTGATACAAAATAGTCTTTCAAATATCTGGAGTCATCTTAATATCTCTACTGATTATTCTGATGCACACTGGATCATGCCACTGTTTTCTGTTTTCCATACTTTGAAAGTCTCTCGTGATTGTGGTTCTCCATCTCTGTATCTTCTGCACGTGGAAATGGACACCATATTCCAAAATGAAACACCACCATCACCCACACACATTTACCACTTTCTGGTGTACCCAGTGCTGAATAGGTGTTTATGGGTTTACTCATTTTATCCTCACGATGACCCTGGCAGACATGGACCTCTAATTGTATACTCATTTTTCTCTTTCTCCTGAACAAACCAGAAGCTCCAGGCAGGCAGGATCTGACCTTATTTTTTATTGTGTCCCAACGTCCATGCATGGTGTTTTGTACACAGTAGTGACTTAATAAATAATTGTTGAACGAATAAAGCCTCACTCCTCACCCTGGGGTTGGAAACTGGCAGTTGAATTGGCAGTCAGAGTTGGAGTAACTTTCAGAGCTTGGGAGAGTGGTCACTTTTGCATAATGCTCAGTAAAAAGGCTTTGGAAGTTTATCTTTGTTGTTCGTATTGTTAGTTTGTTTGTTTCAGTTACTTCTGATTTTTTTCCTGGGCTTAAAATGACTATCAGACTGTCCTGCACACTCAAAGCAATCATGTTTTAGTCCAAAACAAGCATATATATATATATATATATATATATGTAATATATGACTTGCCTTTTCTCAGTATGAAGTTAGGAGTTTAAAAAAATTGCTTGTAAAAGGAGTATTAATCCAAAAGAATAAGTGAATTGAAGTATCTGTTGGAAAATTAGCATTAGACACTTAACTCAAAATGTTTATTGGGTAAATGTGTGCTTTAGTTAATAATAATTCATTCAAGAACAAATATTTATTTGAATGTATTATATATGTTGAGCATTTATCAAGGTTCTTGACATATAAAATTGAGGACAAAACCCCTACTTCTTTGGGCCTTATATTCTACTTGAGGAAAGACAATTTACAATTAAACAAATAAATAAGACAGATATGGTAAGTTTTTTTTTTTTTGCTGTACGCGGGCCTCTCACTGTTGTGGCCTCTCCCGCTGTGGAGCACAGGCTCCGGACGCGCATGCTCAGTGGCCGTGGCTCACGGGCCCAGCCGCCTCTCCCGTTGCGGAGCACAGGCTCCGGACGCGCAGGCTCAGCGGCCATGGCTCAGGGGCCCAGCCGCTCCGCGGCACGTGGGATCCTCCCGGACCGGGGCACGAACCCGCGTCCCTTGCATCGGCAGGTGGACTCTCAACCACTGCGCCACCAGGGAAGCCCATAAGGTAATTTTTGACAGTGATAACTGAAGGAAATATACGGAGTAATGTGCAAAAGAACAACAGCAAGGAGGTGGTACAGTGGGCTGAGGGGTGAGAAAGTGCCCATCATTTCAGTGGAAGGAAGGAAAGCAAAGGTCCTGAGGTGGGAGAGAGCTTGGTGCCCTCAAGGAATAGAAAGTTCGGTGGGCTGTAGGGGAAGAATGGCAGTGTGGATGTTTGGATGAGGTTGGAGGCCTACAGGCCTCATCATGAAATCCTTCTGGGCCATGATGAGGACTTTGACACATTTTAAAGTGGATTTCCGGTGGTGGGTGGACAGTGGATTCTAGGGATGCAGGGGTAAGATGTGAGACCCATAAAAGGTGCTGAAAGTAAACTAGGAGAGAAGTGATGGTGGCTTAGTTTAGCATAGTTGATGATAGTCAAGAAGAGAAGTGGATGGATTGGAGGTGGGTATTGAAAGTTAGCACTGACAGGGTGTTACTGCAGGACGGGATGGGGGATGTTGCAGCAGGAAAGGAAGAAATAAGAATGGCACTTAACCATGTGATGGCAGGTACTTAAGGAAAAATCCCACTAAATCCTGTTCCTACGATTATCAGTTATATAAATGGATTTTGGGGTTCATGAATTGATAATTCCTATTTTGAGGTACAACCATGCAGGAAGGCAACTTGGGGATACATTCTGTGGAAGTCTTAAAAATGTCTTACCCCATTCCCAGTCCTAAATCTTAGCAGCCTTCTCCCGTGTATGTGTAAAGAAGTAATGTCGACAACCAGTCAGTCAGTGATGCACGTTGGATTTTTCCCTTTCCCAGCTCTCCCTTACTGTTACTTAATTCATTAGAAATATGAATATATCTGATACTTTTTGGTTCCTTAGTTCTGAGAAATAATGACAGCTCTTCTCTACCACTGGCTAGCATAGACCTGTACACGTATAAATTTGCCTAGTGTTCCAAAACCATGCAAGGTTTTACAAAGATAAGACAGTTCATTTATATAACTTGGAATAATTTGGCTGGCATACTCAAGGAGATAGAGCACGTGGATCAAGTTTAATACATTCATTTAGGTTGGCTCCCTCCCATGCGTTCCTTGTACTTGCAGAGGGTCCCATCTGTTCGGCTCCTGGCCAGAGACCATTGCGTCCGTGAGCATTGGAATTTCTTACTGCAGACGCCCAGTGCTTCATAATTGGTTTAGGGTGCCCCAGATACTCCCCAGTAACATTGTTAATTAGTACCAATGTAATGACAGTTATTCTAGAACTAGGATACCTGTCTGTTGCTAATGTACTCGGAAGATTGCAAAAACCAACACACTTCTTTCTTGCATTTTTCCCCTTTTGCGTCGTGACTTTTTTATAACTCAAAGATTCTGTCTCCATTTCCCCCAAACTACTCAGCTCAGCGTTCAAGACCTTCATAATGACTTCCCAAGACCTCCTGTGGAACTATCATCCTTTAATCTCCCAGAATGTCTCTCAGTGCCAGCTGAACTTGACTGACATTTCCTCAGCAAACCCTGTTTCCACCCTTTGCATCTCTGTTCCTTGAGTTCCTTCTGTTTGAAATTGCCTTTTCACCCCCATAGTCCCCGCCTGTCACAAATTATACTCATTTCAAATGCCTGCCTAATGTGCCATCCTTTGATCTCCCAATAATTTGTTCCTCTTTTTTGATATTTTATCTCTTCCCTCTTGTCCTAGCTGGACATCTTAAGGTTTTTTTTTTTTTTTTTTTTTGCTGTACGCAGGCCTCTCACTGTTGTGGCCTCTCCCGTTGCGGAGCACAGGCTCCGGCCGCGCAGGCCCAGCGGCCATGGCTCACGGGCCCAGCCGCTCTGTGACGTGTGGGATCTTCCTGGATCGGGGCACGAACCTGTGTCCCCTGCATCAGCAGGCGGACTCTCAACCACTGTGCCACCAGGGAAGCCCCATCTTAAGGGTTTTATTGCTTCTTCCCTGCATACTCTTCAAATGCTTTCTAGTGACGGCACAGTGCCTTACACATAGGATGTTGCAAATTAGAATTTGATGACTTTCATTGAATTTTCAGTGTCTAATTACCGTCTAACTATAAGCAACAGAAAAAGAAGTCATTTCAAGGCAAAGTTTTGAAATAATGCAGCCAGAGGCATGCTTTTCTAGTTCCCACTCCCCAACCTGGAAGGGATCAGGCTGCCAGCAAGGCCATTCGAACCTTTAATCTTTGTTGTTCTTCTGTGTTCAAAGTGGTCCAGCCTCTTCGGTTTCTGAGTGGAAAATAAACTCAAAGAGGGGAATGTCCTGCAGAGTGGGCTGGGCCACGGACAGGACAGGTATATCTTCAGCAGGGATGCCATTAGAGGGCCCAATGGACACATTACATTCCAGGGCAAGCTTTCTCTTGGATTACATTGTTTCCCTTTGAATTCTCCAAAACCTGCCAGGTGTTTTCTTCCTTCCCTCCCTTGATTACCTCCAGTTAATCTAAGATTAGCCTGACAGCCCCTATTTTCCAGGTCTCTGGTTTCTTCAGTAAAGCAGGTTACATCTCTTGTTTTGTTTTGTTTTGTTTGTTTTTTGCGGTACGCGGGCCTTTCACTGTTGTGGCCTCTCCCGTTGCGGAGCACAGGCTCCGGACGTGCAGGCTCAGCGGCCATGGCTCACGGGCCCAGCCGCTCCGCGGCATGTGGGATCTTCCTGGACCGGGGCACGAACCCGTGTCCCCTGCCTCGGCAGGCGGACTCTCAACCACTGCGCCACCAGGGAAGCCCAGGTTACATCTTTTTTCAGCTCCATTACTTCCTTCATAACCTTGTTGCCTTGATCCATATTGTGGCTTATTCTTCATTCAGCTTTGGCCCCACATCCATTTCTGGCTGCGTTCCCACTTCCTAGTCCCACACTTGAATGGGACCATTTAATCCAGTAATTGCTGGGACTGTAGAAGGCGGACAATCCCTGAGCCTTTTGTGTGGTGTTTTCACCTCATTGCTCTTCTGGTTGCCACCACTGGCTTTGAGCTGAATGAGCCAAGTGCCTAACAGCATCACTCAGAATTACTAGCAAATCGCCACCTTTACTTTCTGAGTATTAACGATTAATAGATTTATTGCACTTATCATAAAAGCCTATTTTCTAGAAATTTGGGAGAGGTTATATAGACCCTTACTTGTTTTATATAGAGGTAATATCTTTAAAGTGGAGTGTACACACCCCCTTGAGGGACACATATGTTATCCCATTATATTTATTTTGATAGTATGCCTCTTTATTCCAATTTTTTTGTTTTTTTTGTTTTTTTTATTTTGTTTTGTTTTCTATGGTACGCGGGCCTGTCACTGTTGTGGCCTCTCCCGTTGCGGAGCACAGGCTCCGGACGCGCAGGCTCAGCAGCCATGGCTCACGGGCCCAGCCGCTCCGCGGCATGTGGGATCCTCCCGGACCGGGGCACAAACCCGTGTCCCCTGCATCGGCAGGCGGACTCTCAACTACTGCGCCACCAGGGAAGCCCTATTCCTATTTTTAAAGGTACATGATACATTGGCATAGTACAATGGGAACATAATTTATAAAAATGCATGCAATCGATTTTACATGAAGGTGGTTTTACTGATAGGCTGTGTGATCAAAACGTTTGGGGGCCATTGGTTTTCAGAGTCTTGAGTCTCGAGTCAGACTTGGATCCCAGATCCTTATTTTGCCCCCTTACTCCAGGTATAACCTTGGATCTGCTCTTTAGTCTGTTGGGGTCTTAAAGTCCTCATCTGCAAATTGAAGGGAAAACCATATCATAGGGTCGTTGAGTGGATTCAGTGAAGTAATGCATGTGAAGAAGTGAACGAGTTCTGGCACATAGTGTATACGTGTTACTGTGCTCATGCAGTTATTATTTCTGTTATGATTGCTGGTGTTGTTATATTGCTCCCTTGTCCTATATTTCACTGTTTATAATAGCAGAGGAACTGAGCCTACCCTACATGTTAAATAATAAAAAAAAACTCATACCAAACACATTAAAAGTGTGAATGATAAAAATTAGAATTTTTAAAACTGCATACACACACTCCCCCTACCTTAAAATGAGTAAGATAAATACGTTTTGTAATATATTTACAAAACTTCCATAAGAAAGGCAAAGTAATTCACTGGCACTTTGAAAAACACTAAATCTATAATGCATTCAGTAGGGCCATTTTATTGGTAAAATTAGCTTATGATGAACTTCCTTTGGTCTTTTAGAAATTAAACTCTTTTGGATAATGTTTATGATAAGCCTACCTTTTATTGAATGTTGCCACATTGTGTATGGTTTTAAGGTTGATGTTCTGGTACAAGATATCTTAAAAAATAAAAAGCTTTAGTAGGCATTTATCTGGTATGTTGGCTGAGATCTGAGGATGTAAGAGAATTCTTCAGTGAGGTAAAGAAAAGTTCACCATAGTTTGCAAGACTGGTTCATGTGGAATTTATAAGAATGGACTGACCAGCATGCCCTTTTAAAATTCCATAGTTAATCTCTTTATTGAAAGCTTCTGGGCTAGTTGATTAAGAAAGCCTTATGGGATGACTGCTTTTAGTGTCATACAAATGAAGCTGAATTGTTGCTAAGTAAATCACTATAGATCAAAGTACCTTGTGATCAGAGTCCTGCCGTTATTTATTTATTTTTTTCATTAAGTTTTAAAGAGAAGGTGAAGGGTTGAAGAATGAAACACACCAAATTTGACATCTGTGATGTCCATTTACATCCATGCACTTCTTTAAGCATCTAATCTGAGTGACTGGGCAAGTAGGGCAGCAAAGCATGAACAGGTAAGTGTAGAGCTAAGTCAATTAATACTTGTTTCCCATTTATAATTGCTGGGATCCTTTTTTAGCCATTATGATGTCAATTGGCTTGTAGAGAAGGCTTCAAGGGCTCCCAGGGAAACTGACGAAGTGCATCTATTGGCTTGTCCATGGTGTGAAATCATTATTGTCATATTCATCTCAGCTTTAAGTGTACACAGGACCATTAGATGTTACCCTGAGATCTTAGAGGCACTAAGGAATAATATTTTTTGTGCTTTGTGCCCCCCCTGAAGTATAGAGCATGTGTCTTGTTCCTCCTTTTTGTCCACTGCTTAAAGTAGTGTATGAACAAGTTTGGATGCATCAGATAAATATATGAACATACGTTTTGCTGGATTAGGATGATGACTAGGAAAGAAATAAGAAAAAAGAACTAAAAGAGTGGACTGAAAATGGAAATTGAATCCACCATACTAATTCTACACGTGTTTTAGTTCTGTGCTGTGATTTCACTTGTTGTGAAAAGTTCAGGCATTGCTATGTTGACGTTTGTTTCTGTATAGTGTAAAGCATTTTGTAGGTATAATTTAGTGATATCATAAATGCAGTTTTGGAAAGGACTCCTGTTGGCTATGTGCATTTTAGTATTTTCCAGGACAACTCGTAAAAAACCCATTTTATAATGCTCATTTGACGTACTAGTAAGCCATGATCTTTCTTTCAGATTCTAAAATCAACAGATACACAGTAAATGTCTCATTCAAGGTCATAATGAAAACCAGTGTTAAACTTAGAAACGAAATCCATAAATCTGGGTGCCATTCTCATGCTTTCTCCAGAAACCTGCAGCCTGCCTCACAGAACTAGAATAAGACCATTACTGGTCATAGATTCTTCTAGAGCTGACCAATACCATTGGTCATTTTCTATAATTTTACTTTCCTATCACCATTGTTAACACCTTCAATCTTTCCGTTTGGTTGACTAGTGATACATTAATGATAGGTTAATGTTAATTTATCATTCTCATTTTTCCACTGGTGATAAGTACAGTGACTAAAAAGGGACCAAGTGACATAGCAAATATTACTTGCACGTATAGGGAAGAGGATTTACAGAAGCATGAAATGAATGAAAGGAGTCCACATGAAGTTTTTATGAAAATATGTGTGAGCAAAGTGAATTCTTTAATATCTAACTAATTTAGGAAATGGCCTTGTATTGCATTAGACAAAATACCTGACCTACATGTGGACTTATTTGTGCTGACACAACTGGGTCAGGAAGAAAGAATTTCTTCATACTTCACCATTTTCAAGTTCCATGGTAACATATTTTTGTAGGAAACTTTGTGTGTGTGGGTTTTTTTGCGGTATGCGGGCCTCTCACTGCTGTGGCCTCTCCCGCGGCGGAGCACAGGCTCCGGACGCGCAGGCTCAGCGGCCATGGCTCACGGGCCCAGCCCCTCCGTGGTGTGTGGGATCTTCCCGGACGGGGGCACGAACCCATGTCCCCTGCGTCGGCAGGCGGACTCTCAACCACTGTGCCACCAGGGAAGCCCAACTTTGTTTTCTTGATGTTTCAAGATATTGCAAACACATTAGCAAATACTTTCTAATGTGAATGCATATTCCCACCATAAAACACGTGGCGAGAGAAAGAATGTTAGCAGTGTCTCTAGTGTTATAGTGACCAAAAAATTCCCTCAGTTGTCTTTTTCATGAGAAGGATGAGGTACAGTGCTTACTGAATCCTGGGGGTGTCCCAGCGTAGCGTCTGGCGCTCCGCCATGCCAGCGCCCACCCTAATAAAAGTGCTAAGCACTGTAGGTTCCCCTTCTTCTTCTTCTTTTTTTTTTTAATGATGCACTTGCGTTGTGTCCTGCAGCCTGTAACCTTTGATTTTTATTTTTTAGTTCTGTGATCCTAACTCAAGCCCCCTGTTGCTCTTCAGACTCACTCCAGAGAGAGATGATGCTATGAATATTATAAATGCTCTGAGTGACTGAGTCCTGCCAGAAACTTCCCTGGGAAGACAGTAGGGCAGTGCTTTTATGAAACATGAGCCATACTGAGATGCACCAGGCAAGTGCAAGTTCCCATGAATAAACCAGTGAGGGAAAGCTCAGGCTTTTCTCTGCAGGATGTGCGATGCTCTCCCCAGGTCAAGGGTCTGAGGTGCCCTGCAGTTGTAAAAACCTTGGACTGTTCAGTCTAGACTTTGCACAGCTTCGTTGACTGTGGAACTGATTTTTTTTCTTTCATAATGCTTTTTAATATATCATAATTTGGAGAGCTCTCTCCCGTGAATGATACAAAAATGGAAATTGGATTATGAACCCAAGAAAGTGAACCAAGAGTCCCAGTGATGTAGTCATCAGCTTGCAGGTACTGATGGGCCAATAATGAGTAATCTTTAGTCCTCTAATTGCAAGTTAATTACAAGTAAATATAGTCTCCACATTATTAGAGACAGAGCTTTTTAAACTAGAGAAAGATGTTTTGGAATAAAAAAAGAAGCTTTTGAATATTTTGTCGAGTAAATGGTGAGTTTTTCTAATAGATAAAGTAGGTAGGGCTTCCCTGGTGGCGCAGTGGTTGAGGGTCCGCCTGCCGATGCGGCGGACGCGGGTTCGTGCCCCGGTCCGGGGGGATCCCACATGCCGCGGAGCGGCTGGGCCCGTGAGCCGTGGCCGCTGAGCCTGCGGGTGCGGAGCCTGTGCTCCGCAACGGGAGAGGCCACAACAGTCAGAGGCCCGCGTAATGCAAAAAAAAAAAAAAAAGTAGGTAGAAGTTACATGTTTCATTTTCAACATTTCATTTTTTTACC
Source organism: Aethalodelphis obliquidens (assembly GCF_003676395.1). NCBI lineage: Eukaryota > Metazoa > Chordata > Mammalia > Artiodactyla > Delphinidae > Aethalodelphis > Aethalodelphis obliquidens. The sequence goes on along the minus strand of NW_020837959.1, from coordinate 16,171,064 downwards.
TTTCTAATTCTTCTGGCATCTTTCTTGCATTATTTATTTGTTTGTGAAGATTTTGCTCATAGATGTGGTGTATGAAGTTAACTGTCACCTTACCTCTGATTAAAGCGTCAGGCACTCAAAATTAGTAATGTTCGTATGATTGGATGCATTTTACCCTGTGGCACCCAGAAACAATTTCAGAAACAAAAACTGCTCCTTCCATTTCTGATCAAAGTGTTTTTTAGAAAATATGTTGTCTTTTAGCGATAATTTTGATAGACTGCAAAAAGTACAAAGTTAACCAGATCTTGGTTGGATAAAACATTCTGTCATACTAACTTTTCTTTTTCACTAGCAGTAAAAAAGCCCATACAAATTTAATGAACAGAAGTTAGAATCACATTTCTTCTTAGTTTGGTCTTTTGTTCTCTCCCTTAGGCTTGGTATAAATGAGTAGAGGCACAAACATGAGGAATTTTTTTTCCTCCTTAGAGAATATGTAGGTCACTAATGTCACTGTTTTGTGTCAGAAATAACATTCTGCTTGAATATGCTTCTAGTAAATCATCATCAAAGCAATAGCCCCAATTTTGCAGTCCTTGGTGGAGCAATGTGCTGAGATGTGACATTATGTTTGCTCTATATGTTATATTCCTGGCATCATCATAAGTAAGGTCTTTATTAGTTCAGGAGAGAAATGAATAAGGTCCTATCTAACATGCATCGATAATTGCTCTGAACCGAGGACCTCATTTAACAAGTTCTTTGAATCTTTTGCCAAAATTTAGGGAGTGTGTTGATCTTTGTAGTCTCCCAGAATGTATTAGGATTCTTTTTTCCCCATAAAAGTTACTAAATTTTGCCATTGACAAATATGATATCAAGGAGATTTTCAAGAATCTGTCCTGTTTTAAATACTAATTACCTTCAGAAAAATGGATTTTGCTTTGTACACAAACTCTAAAGAGCCTTATTCGTTAAATAAATTGGCTCGCTCTCTGCTGGCGACACTAAATGTCTAGGATAAAAATGTGTAATGCCCTAGAAAATGTATCTAAGATGATTACTTTAATGTAAATTCTGTGTATGACTAATTTGACAGGCAGACTATTTATACTGATACATCTGAGGAAATATGCCAAAGTTTAAAACTTTCAAGGGAAGGTGTTTAGAAAGTTTCAGTTAAATACTTTGCAATACACCAATCTTCTAAAAATACTTTTACATTAGTACTGAAAGATGCGTCTTCACTTTGTACAGAAAAATAAACATATTAAATCAAGTGACTTTTCTTTCCTTCTCATCTTTTTTTTTTTTTTTTTTTTTTGCGGTACGCGGGTCTCTCACTGTCGTGGCCCCTCCCGTTGCGGAGCACAGGCTCCGGACGCGCAGGCTCAGTGGCTATGGCTCACGGTACCAGCCGCTCCGCGGCATGTGGGATCCTCCCGGACCGGGGCACGAACCCGTGTCCTCTGCATCAGCAGGCAGACTCTCAACCACTGCGCCGCCAGGGAAGCCCTCCTTCTCATCTTAATGTTCCTTATATCAGACACTAGTTTTAATTTTTCTCCCTTATACTAATATATTGCAAATATTTTTGTGCCAAAAGTCAAGGATGACTTGAACTCAGGCTAATATAAAATAAATTAGTAATAATAAAAATAAATTTAAAATAAATGTTAAAAATAAATGTTAATTAGTAAATTAAAAAGTAAATGTTAATTAGTAAATCAAATTCAATAGCCATTAGGTAAGTATATAATTTATGTCAAGTATTGGGTTAAATGTGAACAGATAGAAAACGCTGACTAGAATTTTATTGAAATTTTTAATGTTATGGTGTTTTTACTTTTTCTTTTTCTTAATTTTAACAACAAACTCATGAGGCAGTGTTTATTCCAATTGACCATTTTGCAGATGAGTAAATAGGCAGAACCCAATGAATTAGAACATAAGTGTATAATGTAATTGATTCATTTTTGGTTTTAAAAGTAAAGAAACCTTCAAATGTCTTGATTTCTATCGCCAGTTAAGTATTTTTGGTTGAAGTTTCTAAAGTACACTCTTTAAGCAGACAGTGATTTTCTTGGTCATATAATTACAAAGCACTGACCTACATTGTTTTTAAGATATCAGAGTGGTTCTGGACCATTTGGGTCTAAAATATTCCATGATCTACAGAATTTTACCAGTTCATTTCTCACTGTAATCTATCCTAATTGTACTTGCAATTGTAGAATATTTTGTATTAAGACTCAGAGAACCTCAAGTAGAGTGAAATATATTTATATGTTTGGACTTTAAACTTTATGAGAAATGCTGAAACAAGTATTAAGAAGATATTAACCCACCTTCATAGCTATGTCCCTCATATTGACTTTGAATGAATCCATTAGGTAGGAGGTATCCCATTGATTTGTGAGTTGTGTTTATTCTTTTTACTGCCTTTCAAATGAAGACACAAAGTCACATGCATGCACATGCACCTACAGATACACATTCACAGAGGCACAAATAGATAGCGTGTAACTGAAGTCTGGAATGTAGTTGAATCCTGGAAAGTTGGATCAGGAACTTTTTGTTATAAAGTAAAACATATCAGTAATAAACTTGTATCTTAATGGAATATTTGGTAGCAGCAGAGTAGATATAGAAAGTAAAAAGGGGCTTCCCTGGTGGCTCAGTGGTTGAGAGTCCGCCTGCCGATGCAGGGGACATGGGTTCGTGCCCCAGTCCGGGAGGATCCCACATGCTGCGGAGCGGCTGGGCCTGTGGGCCCGTGAGCTGCTGAGCCTGTGCGTCCGTCCGCAACGGGAGAGGCTACAACAGTGAGAGACCCACGTACCGCAAAAAAAAAAAAAAAAAGAAAAGAAAGAAAAAAGACATTTATTATAATAGAACAATGTCATTATACCTTAAAAAATTCAAATGCAACTATGTTAAACTAGTCTGAAAAGCAGTAAGTGGCATTCCCAACAAGCAGAATATCAATTTTATTCTGTTCATAATAGTAATTGCAGTTAAACAAACTAATATAATAATCTTGATGATTAATATCTCAGGCATTTTGCAATAAAATAAAAATATGAGATGAATCATAATGCATTATATAATTATGTAATAGTGTTTGTGGGACAATATTTTTGAAACATTTTTGCTACCCTGCAAAGTAGATAATCACTATAAAAACGTGATTTTAAAATCAAAATAAGAAAAGATTATTTTAGGGTGGCTTTCTTAGCTTCAGTAGTCAAAATAGTTGTCTAAATTTTCCCTTCTTTCACAATGTGTGTATACATTTAGGTGACAGTAATTGATTTCCCATTTCATACTTCTCTCAGCCATCTGACTAAATGAACATCCATTTTAAACGTAGGCTGTAGAATTATAGATTTATCAGATTTTTGAAGATAAATTAACATTTAGCATATCCCAAGGATTAAGTTACTTGTCCATGAGTGGTTTGTAGTTTTCCTAATCTCTGAAAATACCAAGCCATATTGCTACTTCTGCTTCAATGCAGAATTACCAAGAGGGCCTCAAAGAATTATCATTAATACTCTGGATTTACGCTTGCCAAGCTCCCTTTTAACATTAATTGTATATATACATTCATGCAGAGATGAAGACTAGATACACTTGATATGCAATTATTTTCTTCGATACTTTATGACACTTTAACTTTTTAAAAATACACATCTCTGAGGGAATACTCTGATACGTACTCATTTGCACTTCAAAAAATTATTCTTGTTTCTCATAAGGTTCAACATAGAATTACCATGTGACCCAGAAATTCCCTTCCTTTCCTAGATATGTACCCCAAAGAGTTGAAAACAGGTATGCAAACAAGTACAGGTATATGCATGTTCATAGCAGTACAGTTCACACTAGCTAAAAGGTGAAGGATACACCAATGAAGGATACACCAATGGTGATATATTGATTCCATGGAATAATATTTGGCCGTAAAAAGGAGTGGAGTACTGATACACGCTAAAATGTGGATGAATCTTAAAAACATCATGCTAAGTGAAAGAAGCCAGACACAAAATATCACATGTTATATGATTCCAATTGTATGAAGTATCTAGAATAAGTAAGTCCATAGAGACAGAAAGCAGATTTGGGGAGGGGGTGGGCTAAGGGTTGGGGGAGGGGGTAATGGGTAGTAATCTCTTAACGAGCATGGGATTTCCTTTTGGGGTGACGAAATATTTTGAAACCAGACAGAGGTGGTGGTTGCAAAACACTGTGAATGTACTAAATGCTACTGAATTTTTCACTTTAAAACGTTTAATTTTGTTATCTGAATTTCACCTCAAATTAGTTTAGAAAACAATGGGTGTGGCAGTGTTCCAATAAAATTTTACTCACAATTTGTTTTCTTTAAAAAATTAATTAATGAACTTATTTTTGGCTGCATTTGGGTCTTCGTTGCTGCATGCAGGCTTTCTCTAGTTGTGGCGAGCGGGGGCTGCTCTTCCTTGCGGTGCGCAGGCTTCTCATTGCGGTGGCTTCTCTTGTTGCATAGCACGGGCTCTAGGTGTGCGGGCTTCAGTAGTTGTGGCTCGTGGGCTCTAGAGCACAGGCATAGTAGTTGTGGTGCGTGGGCTTAGTTGTTCCGTGGCGTGTGGGATCTTCCTGGACCAGGGCTCGAACCTGTGTCCCCTGCATTGGCAGGCGGATTCTTAACCACGGCGCCACCAGGGAGGCCCGACAATTTATGGTTTGTAAAATTGATTTTTTTTAACATCTTTATTGGAGTATATTTGCTTTACAATGGTGTGTTGGTTTCTGCTTTATAACAAAGTGAATCAGCTATACGTATACATATATCCCCATATCCCCTCCCTCTTGCAGCTCCCTCCCATCCTCCCTATCCCACCCCACTAGGTGGTCACAAAGCACCGAGCTGTTCTCCCTGTGCTATGCGGCTGCTTCCCACTAGCTGTCTATTTTATATTTGGTAGTGTATAAAATTGAGCACTCTGCACTTAATAAGTTAATAATGCAGCATTGGGGATTATTTAAGGTTATTTAGATTATAATAATTCATAATTTCTTAAACAAAGTACCTAACTAATCCTATCCCTAACATTTTGAACAATTGAACTATTATTTAGCTTAGTGAATTCTAGCAATTTACCTTTTAGAAACTTCTTTGGTCTGAATTGAATTTGTTGACTTTGAAGGCTCCAGGGGGAGGTCTCACAATTGGAGTTTCACCATGTATGTTCCTATACATTTGCTCGCTATTGGGCATTTACTCCTTGCTGGTACTGAGCCAAGTTCTTTACATGAATTATCTGATATACTTCTGAAAGCAACTTTATGAAGTATACTATTTTACCAAGTTAATAGCTGAGAAAACCAAGGTTTATATTCGATTGATCTGGACGGATCCCAAAGCTTGTTCTGTAACCATGAAACTAGCTTTTCTCTAATCTGATACATCCCACAAAGATGAATTAGTCTCGATAGAGTCAGAGTCCCAACTCCAGCACCAAAAGAAGCAAAGTGAAAAATAAGCAATTTCTTTCTGGGGAAAAGTGTTTGTTACTGAGTTTGCTGGAAGAGCCATGCTGAAATTTATTCAGTGGCATGTTTTGTTGGGGTATGTTAAGGTCTTACCGTATTGTAATTAAAGTATTAAATATACAAGGGAGCTTGACAAAAATGGTAGACCATAATATTTGTGAATATCTTTTAAAATTTATCTGTTTACATGGTATTCAAAAGTATGTTCTTTTATTCAATACATATTTACAGAGTCCAAATACACTGAATAGCAAAGTCCTTGCCGTTAGTGGAGATCTCGGATTAGAGAAGACATACGATAAATACTCCTTAATAAACTATTAGGTATGATGAGAAAACTGTAGCAAGGTAAGATCTGGAAAGTATATGTGTATATGCGTATGTGTGCTGCTTGCTGACCCTTATCTAGTATGCTCAGGGTAGAGCTTGTTGAGAGAAGATTGACCAAACAGTTCATGTGGATGTCTGGGGAAAGAACATTCAAGGCAGAGGGAACATCATATTCAAATGGCCTGAGGTAGGAGCGTGCTTGGCATTTTTTTTTTTTTTTTTTTTTGCTGTGCGCGGGTCTCTCACTGTTGTGGCCTCTCCCGTTGCGGAGCACAGGCTCCAGACGCGCAGGCTCAGCGGCCATGGCTCACGGGCCCAGCCGCTCCGCGGCATGTGGGATCTTCCCGGACTGGGGCACGAACCCGCGTCCCCTGCAACGGCAGGCGGACTCTGAACCACTGCACCAGCAGGGAAGCCCGATGCTTGGCACTTTTAACGGACTGGCATTTGGGATGGCATTTTGTCTGCGTTGGAGTGAGGGAAGGAGGAATGGAAAGAGGTACCTTTATAGAGCTAAGCAGGTGCCAGATTTTGCAAAACCCTGAAGCCCTGACAGGACCTTAAGGTTTTAGTCTAAGTGACATAGCTAGCTTTCAGAATGAGCTTTGAGCAGGAGAGAGTCTCGTCAGATTTACATCATAAATGTGATGCCCTGCTTGTAGCACGGAGAGGTGGAGACGGAATAAAGCAGACAGTTAGGAGGGTCTTGCAGTGGTCTGCAGCAGCATCAGCACCATTTGGGACCTTTCCTAGAAATGCAGACTCTCAGGCTCCACCCCAGACCTACTGCAGCGTATCCCCAGACGAATCTCAAACTTTCAAGCTTGAGGAGAGCTGATTTAGACAAGAAATGGGGGTGACTTGGGATATGGTGTCCAGGCAAAGGTGTTAACCGGTGGTAGCATACTGGGTATATTTTAAGATTATGATTTGCTGATGTATTGTGTGTGGTTGTGAGATAAGAGAAGGATGAATGGGGTGCCTTGTATTGCAAAAGAGAAGGCAGAGAGTGTCAGCGATTTCTTGGAGAGATTGGAAAGCAAGAATCTAGTTTGCCATGCCTTTTGATATACAAGGAAGAGATTGGATAGGTGTACCTGGAGCGAACTGGGGCTAGCACTAGAAGTTTGGAAGCTATTAGCATAAAGATGGTATATACATCCACTAGGCTAGAAGACATCGCCCAGAGAATGAGTCGCTGGAGAAGAGGGAGTCCAAGGGCTGAGGTCTGAAACACTCCAACACTGGTCTCAGGAAGAAGGGAAACATCCCAAAAGTGACACTGACAGTGGGTCCCAGGTGAAGTTGTAGGATAAGTAGGAACCTGCGGCATCCTGGTGCTCCTAGCATCAGGTACAGGCACCATCAAAAACTTATGAACTTGGACTTCCCTGGTGGCGCAGTGGTTGAGAGTCCGCCTGCCGATGCAGGGGACACGGGTTCGTGCCCCAGTCCAGGAAGATCCCACATGCCGCGGAGCGCCTAGGCCCGTGAGCCATGGCTGCTGAGCCTGCGCGTCCGGAGCCTGCGCTCCGCAACGGGAGAGGCCACAACAGTGAGAGGCCCGTGTACCGCAAAAAACAAAACAAAACAAAACAAAACTTATGAACTCATGAAATTATTGGTTATTCATTTATTTCCCCCATTAGAGTCTAAGCCCTTCAACACAGTGTCAGAATAGTGCCTAGCATTCGAAAAGTGTTAAAAAAAAAAATAAGCCACTGGATAAATGAAGAACGATTGCCTGTTTTATGTTAGTACTTTACGTGGCATTTTTAGGACTCCCAGATTTATGCGATTCTGCAGCTCATCAGGCTCGGGGTCACCTGGGTTTTTGCACATGATTACTCACCCAAGTGCTATCGGTAACTTGGGTGGAAATCTTTGCTATGATGTTTAATGTTGCCTGCCATTTTCACTCCTTTAGCATTCCCCCTTTGCTGTTTGGATGTAACTATTCACAATCCTCCCTTTTCTTGAAGTACTTTCTTATCTGTCTCTAACAAAAGTCATATACATCTTTACAAAAAAGAATATTTTATCCAATAATAGCTTTTAGTCACAAAGGGGAGTTTCTTGCTAGGTAATCTGAAGAGAAGAGAGTGGAACTCTTGACATTTTCCAAACAACTGATTTGGTAAATCAGATTTACTCTATTCTGGTCTGTTTTGCTAAGAACCAGACAAGAACTATGAAGTAAGACTCGTAAGGCAAACGGTGGGCTTTTTTATTTGAAGCTTTGATCATTAGTTTCCTTCCCAGAAACGTAAGCTTAAGGTCCCAGGTCTGACACATTTGGTTGCTGGGGTCATGGATGTGGGGGGGGGAGGGGATAGTGATTAGGAATATAGGATGATATACCGATTCATAACTGAATAGACCCAGAACTATAACTCCCAGATGTTGTTTACCGGCATCAGCTTAATATAATGTAAAAGTCAAGTCACAATCAGAAGCGCTTCTGTTGGTCCAAAATGTACTATATATTAAAAGACCAAGGTTGGTTTAGAATAAAGAGTTTGAAGACATTTGCCTTGTGAAGAGGGTTATGCGGGCATTTCTCTGTCCAGCCGTCGGTGTGAGTATGGAAGCCTGTGAGGAACAGGAGGACCTGAGAGGGGAACTGTAAGAGGCAAGCGGGAACGTTCAGGAAGCAGAGAGACCCCAAGACCGACTTAAGCCCTCTCTGGTTTTATCAGTTAAGAAAATGAATGGTAACAGTTGTAGTCAACAAATTCAAAGAAATAATTCTGGACCATACCGTTGCTCACACAGCTGTGCATGTTGCAGGAGCTAAAGAGTGTTGTTCATCCTGACACCTGGCCTCAGGTTCATTACAGGAAGTAGAGGTGATTCATGGTCTTCCAAAAATAAGCAACCGGTATATACCTTGACGAGTATTAGCATTCATCTTCCATTTTTTCTTTTCCCGTTCTCTTCCCCTTCACAGTTAGAGTCGGCATAAGCCCTTATTGTTCTCAAGATAAAAACATTTTCAGGGGAGAAAAAGCCATTTTCAGCAGGCTGGTATGACTGTTGCTTAGAAGGGAGTGGTGGGGGTGACCATACTAAGGTAATAGGGCAAGAACATACATGACACAAGGTGAAATATGCTGTGACATAAACAGAGTGACAGACTCAAGGAAGGGCAGCTATGATAATTTGGGGAAATCAGGAAGAGGCAGGCTTTGGATTAACCTCAAAGGATAAATAGGGTGATCATGTAGGTAGATGGATCAGATGAGCAGTGAGTTGACATCAGGAGACAGAGATGTTTGGGATGTGAGTAGGCAGACAGGGATGTCACTGGAAGTCAGTTCAAGGTGAAGTGTTTCTTCACTCCAGAGACTGGACTGTTTGAAAGCCTTTGAGCAGAGAAGGGATGTAATTAGAACTATAGTCTAAGGACATAAGTGTGCAAGAGTTGAGAGAATGGAGTCTGGTGCGAAAGTTGGGAAACAGAGAGAGAGTGGTATTGGTCCAGTCTGTAAGTGGTGAGGTCCTGAAGGGTAGGGTGGTGATGGAAGTTATTGGGTGGGGGGTGAGGGAAATAGAAAAGACATGGGGGGTGGATATGAGAAATATTGGGGAGAAAAATGTTGGGATGTGAAGAAAAATAGGACTGGACAGAGGTTGGGTTAGGGGTCAACCAAAGGGAAAGATTCTGGGGCAGTGATATAGAAGATAGGAGACTGAGAGAATGATAATGTCTTACCTAGAAAGAAGGATGCTATGAGGAAGAGTTGGTGTGAAGAGGAGGGAGATGAGTTTAATTCTGCACTTGTACCTGAAGCATGTACAGGTGGAAATGTCCTACAGCCAACTGCAAATATAAGCCTGGGCTTGGCAGACAGACCAGAGGCATAGAAAGAGATCTGGTCCTTATTTGTTGCAAGGTAATAAATGAAGCTGGGTGAAATAACAGCATCCTTTTAGGTAAATTTATACAATTAATCTTCTAGCTTGTTAAAAGAAACCTTAGACTTGAACTAAGCAGTACAGTGTGAAATACAACACATTTCCTTTTGTCTCCAGTAGAGCAAGGATTCAAGATAATTTCCTTGAGCAACGTTTGTCACAAGAACGCTGTTGAAATCAGCTTTAGTCTTTGCACCTATAAAGGCAGAGTCTTCTGTAAGTGTGAGCCATGATCCAGTGAAGAAGACATTTCCCTTTCAGGCATGACACACGTTTGATTTCCAAGGGCAAGGTTTCTCATTTGATTACAAACCTCCCTAATTAGGAGGCCTTGAAGATCATTGCCTCAAGGTTGTTCAAGCTGAAAAAGCATTCACAAGCACAAACATATTTTATGTCCAGTAAAAGTCTCTCTAGTTGACTGAATGCAGTTAGTTATCATAGAGACTTACCCCGGTAGCTCCAGGGAAACACTGCCAGCAGCATTGGTATTCAAGACAAAGACAGCCATCAGTGTAAATTCTTGTCTACTATGCAAGGTGTATCTTTTGATCTTTTCAGAAAGAGCTAGAAAATTGGATGGTATTTTCAGGAGCCTTTCAGCTGAGAAATGTCAATAATGTAATCATGTTGAGACCAGTACATGGAATTGACTAGTTGGGAGATGGATACAGGTGCAAGGATGAAATGTATATCTGATTATTATATAGAACTGAGTTTGGGCATGAGATCCAGGGTCTCCAGGCTACATCAGGAAGCAGCATTAGGAGAATGTGATGAATCCCCTAAGCAGATTTCTGTTTTTAGAAAACAAAGAAATAAGGAAGTACATTTCCTGCTGCTATTTGCAGGTTTAGTATATAACCCAGTTTCCTCCATTTGGAGGATAATGTGGTGACTGTAAAATTCCGTTTCCCTCAAGCAGAGTGAATCACCTTGATTGTGTACTGAATTTCTGCGCGCTGAACAAGTAGGAGTTTTATGTTGCTCTTGGGTGGTTTGTGGATGCTGCAGGTTGTGTCTGCCTACTTTTAAAGCTATAGGCAAAATAAACAGCATCTGTAAATAAAATTGTTCAGTTTTGTAATTGCATCGATGTACTTTTTGATTTTACTTTTCCCCCTCCCTATTAAGTTATTTGGAACTATAATGAAATTTGTTTCTCATTACCTGCTCTTGAATTACCTGTGACTAGAAAGAAGATAAAAAAAAAACTCATATAATCCTAACAACATTAGTTGGTTTAATGCTTGACTCTGTCTCCATAGACAGATAATGGTTTTGGCACGACAGTGTTCTCCAGGCAAAATGAGTATTTTATCTTAAAAATGTAAGGAGTTCTATAATTGAATACCACAATTCTTTGGTCACACCAGAATTTGAACTTGCATATGTTGATGTTATCTGATTATCTCTGAGATCTTACTCATGCATATCTTGGAAGTGACCTGTGAATGGCTTCCTCATGGGATACTAGGCACCAGTGAACCTTCTCCTTCCTAGTAAGGCATCCACGATTGCAAGCCTCATGATAATAGTGAATACTTACTGAGTGTTGCCAACGTACCAGCGACTACTGTCACTGCTTCTTTGCATTCTCTCGTGTAATCTTTACAAGGCCATGAGGTAGTCAATAGTATCGTCCCCTTTTTATTCCTGAGGCAACTGAGACACAGAGAAGTTAAGATCCCAGGCCTTTAAGTAGTGGCAGGTTGGCTCCGGATCCTGCATTGAAGAACTCACCTTGAAGCAATTAATAAAGATTTGAACCACCCATTTTGTCCTGTAGGAATATGCAGTCGTCATCCAACACACATTTCTTGAGGTCCTAATGTGACTTGACCTGTGTTTTCTCCCAAGAAAGAACATTTTGGAAGGTGGATTCCTTCTGTGGTTGTTTCCATGACTTTTGGGAAAATAAATTCAGCTATTTATTCATTTTATAACACAGGGCCTCAGCAAGTGTGAAAACTTCATAAGAGCAGAGGTTTTAATTTTTCTAGTCATTTCTTCCCGTCCCCATGGTGTTCAGTGCATAACTGGGTAATAGGTGCTTAATCAGTCAGAGTGTCTTAATTGTGAAAATGCAGTTTGTGGAATTGTGAGAATACAGGAGAAATAAAGTTCTATATATGGCTCTTTGTGTGTATGTGTATATGTACATATGGATGTGCGCTTATAATAAATATATATTTGATCTGTAAAATTCTTGAGTGCTCAACCTGCAGTGGGTTTCCATATAGAAATGGTATCACTATGCCTGGAGTTTAAACAATATTAAGTATATTTTGAAGTGCTTTTGAAACATGGAGAACATTTCTGAGGCATTGGAGACGTGAATTCAAAAGTTGTCCGCTAATGTGAGTAAACAATTCATGATAACGTGATGGGTCTGTGGCAGAGGTTATCTGGTTTACCTGGAGGAAGGTAGGGTGAGTCTAGGGCACAGCACACAGAGAGCATGTGAGTCTTCTACTGTATGTCACTGTGTTTGATGCAGAGTAGATGCTGGACATTTTGAACATTTGATTTCTTGGTCTATGTGTTTTACCATCTTGAGTAAATTATAGGTAACTGGGCAAGAAAAACATTTTAAAACTTAAAGCACGTTGTTGGAAAAGAAACCGTCAAAATGCAAGCTGTTCTTCCCCAGTTCCTGAATTAAACATAGACATTTTACTACTTACCCCGAGTCACTGGGAGAAGAGGAAGATTTTTCGAAGGAGACATTTAGAATCACTATTATACAGAAAATCTGTTGCTCTTCAAGACAGTCTGAAAAGAAGCATCATTCCAGAAGCTACTGTCTCCAATTTAAAAACATCAGAGCAGGATAGAGAGTGTCTCCTACTGAGCAGAAAGTGGAGACCAGAAGCTTCACCGAAATCTAAGAATGAAAACCACTTAGAGAATCAGGATAGTGAAGCGTAAGGTCGTGGGGAGGATTTGGGGAGTCCGGAACGTGGACCCGCTGATCTGTGTAATCACAGTGGATGGCAAGAAAGACGGGGGTCAGGGGAGCAACACGGGCAGTGGCTCTTAGGACAGGTATCCAGGGACTGAGAGTGGATATGTGAGTACAGTAAGCCCCCTACATATGAACAAGTTCTGTTCTTAGAGCACGTTCATAAGTCCAATTTGTTCGTAAGTCCAACAAAGTTAGCCTAGGTACCCAACTAACACGATTGGCTACATAGAACTTTACTGTAATGGGCTTATAATACTTTTCACACAAATAATACATAAAAAACAAACACAAAAAATAAAACATTTTTAATCTTTCAGTACAGTACCTTGAAAATTACAGTAGTCCAGTGCAACAGCGGGCATGCAGGGGCTGGCATAGAGTGAACAGGCAAGAAGAGTCACTGACTGGAGGAGGGAGAGGAGGGGGGAGACGGTAGAGCTGGAGGATCGCCAGCAACAGGAGACGGAGGGCAAGCTGCAATGTCGCTCACGCCTGACGCTGATGGCACAGGTTCTGGTTCCCTGCTGGATTCAATTCTATCTACCCTCTTGAAAAAAGGATCCAGAGATGTCTGGGTAGTGGCTCTTTTTTTCTCGTCATAGATGACACGGTAGCACTGGATTGCATTCTGAACGGCTGCTGCAACCTTCGTGTACTGTCCCGCGTTCCGGTCCTGTGCCTCAAAAACTAACAGTGCCTCCCCAAATAAAGAACGTCTCCTTGCCATTTCCTGCATCGTGAGTCTCTTTGGCTCTTCAGTTACTTCTTCCTCTTGTCTCTCTTCGTCCTTTCTCTGGGCCTCCAATTCCATCAGGTCTTCATTAGTAAGCTCCACGTGTTGCACAGCAACAGTACTGTACAGTAAAGTACACAAAAGCGCAACCACTTGTAGAGGATGCACGCACGTGACGACGTATGCCAGACACGTGAACTAACTTACGTGACTGGACGTGGAACGCACGTTCGCATCTTTGAAGGCTTGCAACTTGAAGGTTCATATGTAGGGGACTTACTGTACGTGACAAAGCACCTCACAAGAAAGCAGACACACAGAGCAACATAGAATAAGAGGACAGTTTACCACAGCCCTGATGTCAGAACATTTGAGGACAGGAGTGCATATAAAATAATATAATGGATTTATGAAATATGAGATTACTATTGTGCAGCACATGTGTGTGTATTGGAATAAAAAATGGAACTCCTACATATTAGATATGCAGGAAAATAGAATCTTTTAAGTTTTCTGTAATTGATATTAATCTCCTCTTGAGTCCTCTTGCCCTACTTGGTAGAGATGGTGGAAGTGGGATGGAACTTTTCTGAGTTGGTAAATTGCTGTCATGTCATTCTCCTCCAAAGTAGCTTTTGATTTCCAAACACTTTCCATTGGATAATTTTCCGGTAAATTCGTAGTTTAACTTCCTATCGCAGTTACTCCTCTCTCTCTTCCCTTCCCAAGATCCGTGCTTGGGGGAAGACTTAGGGGTCTCTGGTGGGAGGGATGTGGAAGTCCTTTGATTATGCCTTGCGCAAGGTGGGGCTAGTGCTCTGCCGCTGGGTTGTGGACATTGCATTTACTGTCGAGGGTTTGGTCTGATGGTATCCTCGTAAATCTTGCTTGTGTTTCCTCTTGAAATCTGCAGGTTGGGTCCCTCTCTTGATGACCACCTTTGGCTTGGTCACACAGATTCCCTCTGAAATCGGGCCGTGATTTATATTTTTTCATCAGCTCAGGCGGCCCATTCCTGAAGGCTAGACTGCAGTGCCTTTGGTTTCCACGAGTTCAGACCTCATAGGCACTCCTTTCTGCTTGCTCGAACTTCTGAAACTTTCCTGCCATGTGTGAGCCATAGGAGCCAGGATGAGTTTCCCTCCTAGAGTTCTGAACAGGGGAAATGTTCAAAAGTACATGGGTTCTGTCTGTTCCCACCCCATTTCCAAGATATTAGGCCAAAGTGAGGAAAATTCTGGTGGCCAGATTCTCCTACCTTTTTCTCTAACTCCTTCCCACAAACTCCTGTTACAAAAAGAGTTTCCTTTCCTGCTGTGTGAGACTTGGCCTGTAACATAGAAACCTCATCCAAGGAAATATACATCATGCCATAGATATTCATGAGGTACAGACCAGACTTGGGTTGTGGGACGACAGGAGATTAAATATATTTTTTCTTTACTCTTTTTTTTTTTTTTTTTGGTATTTTCCAAACCCTGTACCATGAGCAGGTGCTGCATATATTCAGAAAATGAAAAATAGTATTTAAAAGTTCCACAGAACGTAACTGAAAAAAAATCTCGATTCTGCTGCTTATAGAAGTACCCCTTCTTCTATTATGAAATGTAAGACTGTGCAAATGCTAATAGACTTAGATGGATGAAACATACAGGACCAGCAGTAGTGGTCGGGCAGAAAACCTTGGGTGTTAAAAAACATGACTTAAGTGAGGGCTACAGGAGTGACATCCAGGAGTCTCTGGGTCAGTGTTCTTTCAGAGATGTTTTCAGTCAAAGCAGACAGTCTCTACTGGTAGAATTTTAAGAGAAAGAAGACAAAGATCGCTCACTTGTAGGACTGGCTCTCAGTGTTGTGTCTACTCTCCATTGTTTATCTTCCACCTAGAGGATCATACCACGTCTCAATAACTGGTGAATTAGTAGTGATAGAAGAGCCTTGTTTTTGTTATAAATAAGGTGACTTTCATAACTTCTGCTTTGGGGATGCAGTGAGGGGGTACTTGGGGCATTTATTCACTCCATAATATCTCTGCCAGTTTCCTTCCACAGGCCACTTCAAATAAATAATCAAAGAGAAGCCCATGGACTTGCTATGTAAACTCCCTGTCTGCCCCCAGCTCCTTTGTACGGCAGATTACGTCTGCTGAGCTCTTCCAAGAGAACTTCTGGAGCTGTCACTGTTTAACTAGCATGTTCTGGTTCTTCTCAAGCAGCCCTTTTGCTTTTTAAGTTTCCGAGTGGTAGATCAGTATACTATCTACTTTAGTATTTGTGCCCTGAAAGATATTACCTGTGATGGAGTCTCTTTGATCATCAAGAGCTGGAAACCCAACAATGGGGAGAGCAGAAGGATGGGAGGAAGCATTTCCTACTACATCAGGACCAAATAACTTCAAGGGAAAGGTGCTGAATATATTAAATATTGTCTTAATGACTGTTACTAAAAAAACTGTATGATGGAGTTCGACTGTGTGTACTATTAGGCACTTAATAAATTCCAAGTAAATATGGGTAGAATTGGATTGATTGAACTGAGAGGTAACAGGAATTTGGAAGTGATTTGGTCAATAGGGTTTGCGATTTGCAGTCTTACATAGCAGAAGGGATTTTCTAATGTTCTAACTTTAGTTTTCTAATCTTCAGGAAGCAGCCGTGGTACATTTTGTCCTAAATAAGTATTCCTCAAGGGAGTAGTCCAATGACTATTAAAATTTTAAGCGCCCTGCATCTTTTTAAATAAATGCTTTTGTTTAGCAAGTACAAATGTGAGTCTCCAAGATTCCCTCCTCCTGCTGACTTCTGCCTAACAGAGCAAGTATTCATTTCTGGTGAAAAGATAAGTCAGGACAGTTAGAAATCAAAGTTGTACTGATGAATGGCTATTTCCTAAATGGTTGCAAAATTTATTAGCAACTCTACTGGGACATTTCATAAGTACTGAATGATGTCATTGGGTTTTGTGCCTTAGCAAATATCACTAATAAAATTGCCAAAGAGATAACTCTTGTTGAATGAAGAAAAAAAGATTTTTGGCTTAAACACCATGTGCAGAAATTAGAACTGAAAGATCAAGTTCGTGGAGAATTTATGTCATATAGCTAGAGTAGTAAGAAAAACACAGTGTTGCATGGTAAGTCAATAATTTTTAAAACACTAAAGCAATTTTAATGTTTCCACGTTTTATGAAGGAAATGTCATATTAATAAAACTGCTGTTCAGGGTTAATTATTGGTGCTACATATTGCTCTGGTATGACATTTAGTAGCATTTTTTTCCCTTTTTTTATTCCATTAGCAAGTGATATGATAGTAAACACTATGAATTAAGTGAATCTTGTTTGAAATCAAAGAACTACGTATCTCCGAAATTTAAAACAACTTCCTGTATCTCACTTCTCCGAATACAGGGTCAGGCACACTCAGTGAGGTCAATGACAAGCACCTCTATGTTTAACTCTCCTTTCTGACCTCATTTGTAAGTACTGGACCAGGATGTGTGACATCCTGCAGCACATCTTCATTAGGACCTCCTAGAGTCTCCTGAAGTTCATCCCTCGAAAGGTGAACTTGTCATTTCTCTTCCACCCTTTCTGACACCCTTCCTTGACACCTGTCCAATAGTAAATACTTGGGATGGTCTAATCTCTGTTATTGGCAACAGAATTCTCCTGGATCATTCCTTCCCACATCTCGTCATGTGCCAAGTTCTATTGATCTGGCTTTGCAGATCCTCTGTCTAATCCTCAGTCTCTTATTCCAAGCCCACTCTCACTACGTCAATGCTAGTAGTCAAGTGTGTCACCTTTAAAAATCAGCATCAATACTTTAAACGCAAGTATGATGATCCAGAGGAGTGTTATATATATTAGGCTAAATATCCTCATCATACATGTACATGTACATTATACATGTATGTCATTCATGTATGTATTTTAATAAAACATAGATCCTAAATTTTAGAGGGACTTTTAACCTAATTACCTTAAGAGAACAATCATTGTGTTTTTGACTTGGCAATGAAGTAGTGATCTCTGTTAACGAACAGACTATGGATGGCATTGCTTCGCATCTCTTCACCTGGCAGATTCCAACCAAAAGTTTTTTCTGGACAAAGCTGACATTATATCCATGTGACAATATAGAGAACGAATGGCTGATTCATTCAGTTCCAGGGGAAAATAGGATTAAATATGTAATAAAGACTTAGTACATTGTGTGAAATATAGGTGGAAAATATCATTTATACTTTATCTTCTGTCTTCAAGATTTTAGTGTCATAGAAGTATTTTTTTTTAATAGTATTGTGATTAGGCTGAAATTCTCTTTTAAATTTATTTATTTATTTATTTTTGGCTGTGTTGGGTCTTCGTTTCTGTGCGAGGGCTTTCTCTAGTTGAGGCGAGCGGGGGCCACTCTTCATCGCGGTGTGCGGGCCTCTCACTATCGCGGCCTCTCTTGTTGCGGAGCACAGGCTCCAGACGCGCAGGCTCAGTAGTTCTGGCTCACGGGCCCAGTTGCTCCGCGGCATGTAGGACCTTCCCAGACCAGGGCTCGAACCTGTGTCCCCTGCATTAGCAGGCAGATTCTCAACCACTGAGCCACCAGGGAAGCCCCATAGAAGTATTTTACAAGCTCTTACTAGGGTTCTGTATCAGGGAACAAGGATAAAAGCAATCCAAGCTGCGGAGCAGGAGATACACTATACATTTCTTGTCACCTCGGCACCCTGATTTGTCTGCAGCAAAACACAATCTGTGGTAGAGTGGATCCCCTTGTAATTATGCTTCTTTTATGCCTCAGTTTTTCCTTGAGTCACCACTTAGTTAGGGCCTTGTATTTACAGAATTCTGTAAATTCTATCCTACATGGAAAACACCCAACAAATAAATAAATCGAGCAATATTTGAAAAGAAGTAGAAGTGCTAGACAGCACCTTTGGGTATGTTGTCATTTGGTGTTAACAAAACAAAAAACAATCAACTAAACCTGATGGAGCAGCATGTCATCAACAATGACATTTCCAAACCTGATGTTACAGGTAGGAGTTTTATTAGTTAATTAAATGTGTGCAAATTACACGCACTGTTGCAGATAATGTCGAAGAGGACCTGCATGCTTCATTGAAGCTCAATTTCCTTTTTAGAAATTATCACTGAGTTAAATCACTTAACTTTCTAAAATCAGCCACCTATATTTCTCCAGTCTTTTTGTTCTATATTCCAGTACATTTTTCACTAAAAAGGTTAGTTTGTTTACGGTTTATTTTCAGTAAGTCTTTTAATGTTTTGAGGGGAAATGTTAGGGGAAAAATTCTGATTCAAATAGAGCAGATGCCAGTGAACTTTAATCCATGTATTTGAGTGGGTTTGAGATACAGCAGGGAAACTGAGAAGTTTGAGCAAGAATTTATGTCATATTGATTTGTAAGCCAACTTTCATTCCCCAGTTTTCTGCCCCTCCCATGACTCTTACTCTGATTTATGGATTTCTTTTTACTAAAATCAAGTACATCAAACATTTATTTAAACTCCTACTCTGTTTTCTAATTTATACTGTTTTTACCTCTTCCAATTTCTAATTCCTTCAATTATTCATTCAGCAAATATTGACTGTCTCTAAGATACAGTGGACACTGTTCTTGATGATGGGAATGTACTGGTGATTACAAAAGAAACAATGTCCCAACCCTTGGGGAGCTTATTCATTATTTGTACTTTTGAACCTTAAAATTTCATCATCACTGAAAAGCATTTGTTTCATTGCTTACTGAGGTTGCAGTAGTGGAATCTAGGTTAGAAAAGAACTGTACATTCAGAATTCCTACTGTACAAGCTTACCTTTTAAACTACTATCAGAAAGAAATTCAGCCCTTCTAAATAGCATTAATTGTGCAACAGTTACCCTGATACTAGAGATTACATATCACAAAGAGAAACAAGTGCTATCCCCTGTTGATATCCCCTGTTTCATTCCTGATAGTAATAATTTGCGTGTTCTCCAAGAAAATTTCCTTTGTTAGTCTTGCTAGAGGTTTGTCTATTTTATTGGTCTTTCCAAAGATCAATTGCTTGTTCTAGTTCTAGTTGTTCTACCAATTGTTGAGAAACAGTTGTTGAAGTCTCTCGCTAGAGTTGTCAGTTTGTCTATTTTGCCTTTCTGTTCCGTTTTTGCTTCACATATTTTGCAGCTCTGTTTTTTGGAGTATACATAGTTGAGATTGATATGTCTTCTTGGTGGATTGACCATTTTATAATTATATAATGTCTTTGTCTTTGGTAATTTTCTTTGCTCTGAGGTCTATTTTATCTGATATTAAAACACACACTCCTGCTTTCATTTGATTAGTGTTTGCATGATATATGATGACTGGGAGTTCTGGCTCTTCATATGGCCTCTGATGGCACCATGGAAGGAAGGGTGGTATTCTTACTGGTAGATGGTGGTGAAGTGCTTATTCTTTACTAGGTGTCCTCTGACACCACCCAGTGGGGAAGGGGAGGAGTGCCTTGTTACTAGTGGGTTGGGGTGGAAGCACAGGTTCACCGTGTGTTCTCCACTGATACCACAGATTAAGCCCTAACATATCAGTAGTTACATTAAATGTAAATGGGCTAAATATACTAATTACAAGACAGAGATTGGTAGAATGGGATACAGAACATTTTCTAACTTTATGCTATCTACAAGAAAGCCTCTACAGATATAATGATATAGACCTGTTAAAAATAAAAGGATGGAAAAAGGTATATCATGCAAACATTAATCAAAAAGAAGCAAGAGTGTCTATATTAAGAAATAAATCTCACCAGAAAACATAGCAATTCTAAATATGCATGTACCGAACAATGGAACATTAAAAAAATTTTTACATTGTGTTTCAAATTACATTTTACTTTTCAAAAGCAGGAATAAAAATGACAGTTTGTTATTGTAGTGTATCATTTTTTATTGGAATACCATTGATGTCATGTAAGGTTATTAATAAATAAAATAGTAGTTGGTTATAATCATATTTGGATATTCTAGTTTGAGCAGAATTAGAAACCCAAAAGTATGCTGATTTTGTTCACATTTGCTATTATTTTAATGACATTTTAAGCAATACTTTAAACGTTTTTGCCACTTGAGAAAACTGTCAGTAGTTTACGAGAAGGAATGAAAATACCAGAAATATAAAAAGAAATGTTCAAAATCTTCTATCAACCCTTTTGTTAATATTCCTAGCTTTAAAATTATCATCATTACATCCATATCTATCAAGACAATATTTCAAACAATCAGTTTTCTCCATGGCCTGCTGTACCCAAGTTAACTGACAAGTGATTATGCAGATTGTGTCATTATTGTTTTTTTTTGAAATGTCAGTAGACTTTCCCTCCAAAGCAGTAAGGAACTACTTTTCAGATTCGCTAAATGACACACATTATTTTACTTTTCTCTGGCAGCCCTTCAGTCGTGCCCAGAGCTTTATGGGTAGATGCATTTAAATTGTGGAGGAGACGGTACAATGTTACATTCATTATTCTAGACAGTCATCATCATACTGAAATGAAAACTCTTTTTGAAATTTTAATAAAAGTTACAGAATTGGCATGTCCTTTCAGTTTTTAGATAATAGAAAGATTTTTGGACTGTCTGGAAATATAAAAATTTATGTAAACAAAGACCTTTGATAAAGAGCAGAACATTCTGCCCGTTTATTCTTTATATATGGCAAACATAAACACTTACAACTGAAAGTTCTCCTGTTGGGCTTCCCTGGTGGCGCAGTGGTTGACAGTCCGTCTGCCGATGCAGGGGACATGGGTTCATGTCCTGGGCCGGGAAGATCCCACATGCCGCGGAGCAGCTGGGCCTGTGAGCTATGGCCGCTGAGCCTGCGCGTCCGGAGCCTGTGCTTTGCAATGGGAGAGGCCACAACAGTGAGAGGCCTGCATACCACAAAAAAAAAAAAAAAAAAAAAAAAAAAAGTTCTCCTATTATTCCTTGAATAAGACAGACTTAAAAAACAATTTCATAATTTAAACTCATATTAACTCATTAGAAATAATGATTAAAATTAGTTGTATTCTGGGAATTCCCTGGCCAGTCCTGTGGTTAGGTCTCTGCACTTCCACTGCAGGGGGCACAGGTTCAATCTCTGGTTGGAGAACTAAGATCCCGCATGCTGTTCGGTGCCGCCAAAAAAGAAAAAAAAAAAGTTGTATTCTTCCAGCAAGGGAAAAATAATGCCAGATTTTTCAGTTAAAAGAACAGAAGATCAAACTCAATAAAGGGATTGATTGTTCAATCATTAGAAATTTAGATATAGGCGGTGCAGCTGATAGTGAAGCCGCGTGCTCGCTTGGCGGCAATGGGCCCCACCGCTCCCCTGCTGCACCGACGCCATGGCCTCAACTTGGATTTTCTCTTGATTCTGCACCTCTTGGCCGGGGTCTTTTACCATTCTGTGGAAGGTAGCTCCTCACACACCCCCTCCTCGAGGTAAATGCCTAGGAGTGGAATTGCTGAGTTGTATGCCATTCTAGTATGTGTAAAGCTTCTGGAAGAAAGAAACATGAGAATATCTTTGTGACCTAGAATGTTGTGGATGACAGGGTCTTGGTGCTCTGGCTGGGTGCCAGGCCTGAGCCTCTGAGGTGGGAGAGACGAGTTCAGGACATTGGTCTACCAGAGACCTCCCAGCGCCATGTGATATCAAATGGGGAAAACTCTCCCAGAGATCTCTGTCTCAACACTAAAACCCAGCTCCACTCAACGACCACCAAGCTACAGTGCTGGGCACCCTATGCCAAACAAATAGCAAGACAGGAACACAAACCCACCCATTAGCAGAAAGGCTGCCTAAAATCATAATAAGGTCACAGACACCCCAAAACACACCACCGGATGTGGTCCTGCCCACCAGAAATACAAGATCTAGCCTCATCCACCAGAACACAGGCACTAGTCCCCTCCACCAGGAAGCCTACACAAGCCACTGAACCAACCTTACCCACTGCAGGCAGACACCAAAAACAACGGGAACTATGAACCTGCAGCCTGCGAAAAGGAGACCCCAAACACAGTAAGTTAAGCAAAATGAGAAGACAGAGAAACACACAGCAGATGAAGGAGCAAGGTAAAAACCCACCAGACCAAGCAAATGAAGAGGAAATAGGCAGTCTACCTGAAAAAGAATTCAGAGTAACAATAGTAAAGGTGATCCAAAATCTTTGAAATAGAATGGAGAAAATACAAGAAATGTTTAACAAGTACCTAGATGAACTAAAGAGCAAAGAAAAAATGATGAACAACACAATAAATGAAATTAAAAATTCTCTAGAAGGAATCAGTAGCAGAATAACTGAGGAACAAGAACAGAAGAGTGACCTGGAAGGTAAAATGGTGGAAATAACTACTGCAGAGCAGAATAAAGAAAACAGAATGAAAAGAATTGAGGACAATCTTAGAGACCTCTGGGACAACATTAAACACACCAACATTCAAATTATAGGGGTCCCAGAAGAAGAAGAGAAAAGAAAAAGGGACTGAGAAAATATTTGAAGAAATTATAGTTGAAAAGTTCCCTAATATGAGTAAGGAAATAGTCACTCAGGCTGTCCAAGAAGCACAGAGAGTCCCATACAGGATAAATCCAAGGAGAAACACACCAAGACACATATTAATCAAAGTATCAAAAATAAAACATAAAGAAAAAATATTAAAAGCAGGAAGGGAAAAGCAACAATTAACATACAAGGGAATCCCCGTTGGGATTAACAGCTGATCTTTCAGCAGAAACTGCAGGCCAGAAGGGAGTGGCAGGACATATTGAAAAGGATAAAAGGGAAAAACCTACAACCAGGATTACTCTATCGAGCAAAGATCTCATTCAGATTTGATGGAGATATTAAAACCTTTACAGACAAGCAAAAGCTAAGAGAATTCAGCACCACCAAACCAGCTTTACAACAAATGTGAAAGAAACGTATCTAGGCAGGAAACACAAGAGAAGGAAAAGACAATAACAAACCCAAAACAATTAAGAAAATGGTAATAGGAACATACATATCGATAATCACCTTGAATGTAAATGGAATAAATGCCCCAACCAAAAGACATAGACTGGTGAAATGGGCACAAAAACAAGACCTGTACATATGCTGTCTACAAGAGACCCACTTCAGACCTAGGGACACATACAGACTGAAAGTGAGGGGATGGAAAAAGATATTCCATGTAAATGGAAATCAAAAGAAAGCTGGAGTAGCAATTCTCATATCAGACAAAATAGATTTAAAATAAAGACTATTACAAGAGACAAAGAAGGACACTACATAATGATCAAGGGATGAATCCAAGAAGAAGATATAACAATTGTAAATATTTATGCACCCAACATAGGAGCACCTCAGTACATAAGGCAAAGGCTAACAGCCATAAAAGGGGAAATCGACAGTAACACAATCAGAGTAGGGGAGTTTAACACCCCACTTTCACCAATGGACAGATCATCCAAAATGAAAATACATAACAAAACACAAGCTTTAAATGATACATTAAACAAGATGGACTTAATTGATATTTATAGGACATTCCATCCAAAAACAGCAGATTACAGTTTCTTCTCAAGTGCTCATGGAACATTCTCAGGATAGATCATATCTTGGGTCACAAATCAAGCCTTGGTAAATTTAAGGAAATTGAAATAGTATCAAGTGTCTTTTTTGACCACAGCGCTATGAGACTAGATATCAATTACAGGAAAAAAACTGTAAAAATACAAACACATGGGGGCTAAACAATATGCAACTAAATAACCAAGAGATCACTGAAGAAATCAAAGAAGAAATAAAAAAATACCTAGAAACAAATGACCACGAAAACATGATGACCCAAGACCTATGGGATGCAACAATAGCAGTTTTAAGAGGGAAGTTATAGCAATACAATCCTACCTCTAGAAACAAGAAAAATCTCAAATAAACAGCCTAACCTTACACCTAAAGCAATTAGAGAAAGAAGAACAAAACAACCCCAAAAGTTAGTAGAAAAAAGAAATCATAAAGATCAGATCAGAAATAAATGAAAAAGAAATGAAGGCAACAGTAGGAAAGATCAATAAAACTAAAACCTGGTTCTTTGAGAAGCTAAACAAAATTGATAAACCATTAGCCAGACTCAAGAAAAAAAGGGAGAAGACTCAAATCAACAGAATTAGAAATGAAAAAAGAGAAGTAACAACTGACGCTGCAGAAATACAAAGGATCATCATCATCATCTTCCAACAAACAAAAGATCAGGACCAGATGGCTTCACAGGTGAATTCTTTCAAACATTTAGAGAAGAGCTAACACCTATCCTTCTCAAACTCTTCCAAAATATAGCAGAGGGAGAAACACTCCCACACTCATTCTGCAAGACCACTATCACCCTGATACCAACACCAGACAAAGATGCCCCCCAAAAGAAAACTACAGACCAATATCACTGATGAACATAGATGCAAAAATCCTTAACAAAATACTAGCAAACAATGCAACAGCACATTAAAAGGATCATACACCATGATCAAATGGGGTTTATCCCAGGAATGCAAGAATTCTTCAATATATGCAAATCTATCAATGTGATATACCATATTAACAAATTGAAGGAGAAAAACCATATGATCACCTCAATAGATGCAGAAAAAGCTTTTGACAAAATTCAACACCCATTTTTGATAAAAACCCTCCAGAAAGTAGGCATAGAGAGAACTTACCTCAACATAAAAAAGGCCATATATGACAAACCCACAGCCAACATCGTTCTCAATGGTGAAAAACTGAAACCATTTCCATTAAGATCAGGAACAAGGCAAGGTTGCCCGCTCTCACCACTATTATTCAACTTAGTTTTGGAAGTTTCTGATTGCCACAGCAATCAGAGAAGAATAGGAAATAAAAGGAATCCAAATCTGAAAAGAAGAAGTAAAACTTTCACTGTTTGCAGATGACATGATACTATACATAGAGAATCCTAAAGATGGTACCAGAAAACTACTAGAGCTAATCAATGAATTTGGTGAAGTAGCAGGATACAAAATTAATGCACAGAAATCTCTTGCATTCCTATACACTAGTGATGAAAAATCTGAAAGAGAAATTAAGGGAACACTCCCATTACCATTGCAATGAAAAGAATAAAATAGCTAGGAATAAACCTACCTAAGGAGAGAAAAGAACTGTGTGCAGAAAACTATAAGACACTGATGAAAGAAATTAAAGATGATACAAACAAACGGAGAGATATACCATGTTCTTGGATTGGAAGAATCAACATTGTGAAAATGACTATACTACCCACAGCAATCTACAGATTCAATGCAATCCCTATCAAACTACCAATGGCATTTTTCACAGAACTAGCACAAAAAATTTCACAATTTGTATGGAAACACAAAAGACCTGAATAGTATTTATATAGCTGATCCACTTTGTTGTAAAGCAGAAACTAACACAGCATTCTAAAGCAATTATACTCCAATAAATATGTTTTAAAAAAAATACCCTGAATAGCCAAAGCAATCTTGAGAAAGAAAAATGGAGCTGGAGGAATCAGGCTCCCTGACTTCAGACTATACTACAAAGCTACAGTAATCAAGAAAGTATGTACTGGCACAAAAACAGAAATATAGATCAGTGAAACAGGGTAAAAAGTCCAGAGATAAACCCATGCTCATATGGTCACCGTATCTTTGATAAAAGAGGTAAGAATATACAATGAAGAAAAGACAGCCTCTTCAATAAGTGGTGCTGGGTAAACTGGACAGCTACATGCAAAAGAATGAAATTAGAACACTCCCTAACACCAAACACAAAAATAAACTCAAAATGGATTAAAGACCTAAACGTAAGGCCAGACAGTATCAAACTCTTAGAGGAAAACAGGCAGAACACTCCATGACATAAATCACAGCAAGATCCTTTTTGACCCACTTCCTAGAGAAATGGAAATAAAAACAAAAATAAACAAATTGGACCTAATGAAATTCAAAAGCTTTTGCACAGCAAGGGAAACCGTAAACAGGACGAAAAGACAACACTCAGATGGGAGAAAATATTTGCAAACGAAGCAAGTGACAAAGGGTTAATCTCCAAAATTTACAAGCCATTCATGCAGCTAAATATCAAAAAAACAAACAACCCAATCCCAAAATGGGCAGAAGACCTAAACAGACATTTCTACAAGGAGGATATACAGATCGCCAACAAACACATGAAAGGATGCTCAACATCAGTAATCATTAGAGAAATGCAAATCAAAACCACAATGAGGTATCACCTCACACTGGTCAGAATGGCCATCATCAAAAAATCTACAAACAATAAATGCTGGAGAGAGTGTGGAGAAAGGGAACCCTCTTGCACTGGTGGTGGGAATGTAAATTGATACAGCCACTATGGAGAACAGTGTGGAGTTTCCTCAAAAAACTAAACATAGAGCTACCATACAACCCAGCAATCCCACTGCTGGGCATATACCCTGAGAAAACCATAGTTCAAAAAGAGTCATGTACCACAATGTTCATTGCAGCACTATTTACAATAGCCAGGACATGGAAACAACCTAAGTGTCCATCGACAGATGAATGGATAAAGAAGATGTGGCACATATACACAATGGAATATTACTCAGCCATAAAGCGAAACAAAATTGAGTTATTTGTAGTAAGGTGGATGGACCTAGAGTCTGTCATACAGAGTGAAGTAAGTCAGAAAGAGAAAAACAAATACCGTATGCTAACACATATATTTGGAGTCTAAAAATGAAAAGAAATGCTTCTGAAGATCCTAGGGGCAGGAGAGGAAAAACGATGCAGATGTAGAGAATGGACCTGAGGACACGGGGAGGGGGAAGGGGAAGCTGGGATGAAGTGAGAGAGTGGCATGGACTTACACACACTACCAAATGTAAAAGAGATAGCTAGTGGGAAGCAGCTGCATAGCACAGGGCGATCAGCTCGCTGCTTTGTGACCACCTGGAGGGGTGGGATAGGGAGGGTGGGAGGGAGTCGCAAGAGGGTGGAGATACGGGGATGTTTGTATATGTATAGCTAATTCACTTTGTTACACAGCAGAAACTAACACACCATTGTAAAGCAGTTATACTCCAATAAATATGTTAAGAAAAAAAAAAGAAATTTAGGTACAGTAAAGTTCCAGGGTCAGTCGTGTATAACTTCTGCAAGAAGCCAGATTTGATTACAATTAGGCTTCTGCTGTTGAGGAAGAGGCTGGTGGGTGATTGGAATAACCTTTGGATGGGCCTCCTTACAGCCTGCCACAAGCAGCAGGCGAATTATCAAGCATTATGTTAAATGGATTTTAGCAGCCAAATCTGGTTAGCTTAGATTATTGGGTACATTTTTAATATAATAATGAAGGATAATCTTGGTTATTGTTTAACAAAATATTTCATGTATAGGTATCATTAGCTGGTAATTCCTTCCTTAGAAAAGAATCGAAATGGCTCAATATCTTACACTTTCAGTGTTCATTTAGAGAGATGGAACTCTCTTTAAATTCTAATTTATTAGAATTTATAAATTCTAAATTTATTCCCGTTTGTACTGACTTGTTTGGGTTGCTAAGCAGAATGACTAGCCCTTTTGATAGAGTGAAAAGAGGGTTTGTGAAAATAAGAAAAGTAGAACACTAATGGATAATAGATAATCTCATAATTTTGATAACATGGATCTGCACATATATGGATGGTCAAAACAGCTGTTTTATTCTATTTTTCAAATCTAGGTTGAAATTTAAAATAATTCTTAGCATCTACATTACCTGTTCCAAGGATAACCGGGATCCAGGTTCATGGCTAGACAGTGTAATGATTCAGATATGTTTTGTTTGAGAAAGAAGCTTGGTTGGGGATTGGTGGTGAAATAGCCTTTGGGTGGGCATCATATAGGCTGCTACATACACCAGGCAGATCACAAAGGATTATATTAAATGGAATTTTTCAGCCAAATGTAGTTAACTTAGATTTCGGGTAAACTATTTGTGCAATAATGAGAGAGAATATTCGCTCTTATTCTCAAACTATATGATTTGGGTGATATGGAAACACATTAAGGAAAAGTCTTACTAGTTATAAAGTATAATAAGTAGTTCGGTGGAAAAATAACGTTTTGAAATTGAGGGTTTCTTATAATTCAGTCTATCAATGGGTCATTTAATTTTTTTGTTTTGTTTTTTTATTGGAGTATAATTGCTTTACAATGTTGTATTAGTTTCTGCTGTAGAACAAAGTGAATCAGCTATATGTATACATATAGCCCATCCCTTTTGGACCTCCTCCCGCTTCCCCATCCCACCCTTCTAGGTTATCACAGAGCACCGAGCTGAGCTCCCTGTGTTATATAGCAGCTTCCCACTAGCTATCTGTTTTACACATGGTAGTATATATATGTCAATGCTGCTCTCTCAGTTCATCCCACCCTTCCCTTTCCCACCTTGTGTCCACAAGTCTGTTCTTTATGTCTCTGGAAGCCCTGCAAATAGGTTCACCAGTACCATTTTTCTAGATTCCATATATATGCGTTAATATACAACACTTGTTTTTCTCTTTGTGACTGACTTCACTCTGTATGACAGACTCTAGGTTTATCCACATCTCTACAAATGACCCAGTTTCATTCCTTTTTATGGCCGAGTTATATTCCATTGTATGTATGTGCCACATCTTTTTTATCCAGTCATCTGTTGTTGGACATTTAGGTTCTTCCATGTCCTGGCTATTGTAAATAGTGCTGCAGTGAACATTGGGGTACATGTATCTTTTTGAATTATGTTTTTCTGGTCATATGGTAGTTCTATCTTTAGTTTTTTAAGGAACCTCCAAACTTTTCTCCAAAGAGGCTGCATCAGTCTACATTCCCACCACCAGTGCAAGAGGGTTACCTTTTCTCCACACCCTCTCCAGCATTTATTGTTTGTAGATTTTTGGGTGATGGCCATCCTGTCTAGTGGGATGTGATCATTTCAGTCTGATTGATTCATTCACCACTTGTGTGGGAACTGAGTACACGGGATGATCAAGATAACTCTTTGCTCTATAAAGCTAATATGCTAGAGGGGTGGCAGACAATGAACAAGTAAACACATAAAAACATAATTCAATATCAGGTAGCAAGAAGGCTATGAGGGAAACTGGGTGCACAGGTAGAGAAAAGGGTAATGTAGTATCACATAGCCATAAGTCCATGAGGAAATCAAAAGCTGACGGGAGCACCTCTGTGTACGGGCTAAAAGAGTCTCAAGAGCAGAGATCTGAGTATCTCTAATGTCATTTAAAAATTCAGCTTTAGGGACTTCCCTGGTGGCACAGTGGTTAAGAATCCGCCTGACAATGTAGGGGACACAGGTTCAAGCCCTGGTCTGGGAAGATCCCACAGGCCGCAGAGCAACTAAGCCCGTGCGCCACAACTACTGAGCCTGCGCTCTAGAGCCTGTGAGTCACAACTACTGAAGCTTGTGCGCCTAGAGCCCTTGCTCCGCAACAAGAGAAGCCACCGCAATGAGAAGCCCGCACACCGCAACGAAGAGTAGCCCCCGCTTGCCGCAACTAGAGAAAGCCTGCATGCAGCAACGAAGACCCAAAGCAGCCAAAAATAAAGAATAAATAAATGATTTTATAAAAAAAAAAGAATTCATTTTTAGAATTATCTCTGTTAGAACAGAGCCTGCAATTAAAGATCCCTTTTCTCCTTGCTGCATTCTCCAAATAGCCAAGTTTGCCTGTGGAACTTCGGGCTACATTAGTCTTACACTGATAAAGCGTTATTTGTTGACCAGTTTGTGGCTTGATGGAAATAAAGATTTACTTTGGTACTAGCTTAACTTTGATGGACTTGGCTTTCATTAATTCATTTGTTCTTTCATCCTTTCATTTTGCGTGTATGCCAAACACCTACTGAACATAAAAGGCTCTATAGCAGGCACATGATTTGGACAGAGATACTGCCCTCAAGTGGGTAAGATACAATACGTAAAGAAAGATTTGTCGTAACAAGACAGAGTGTTTCAGATGCCTTGAGAGATGTAAAGGTTCTGCTCCTTTGAAGGAGATGGTATGTCTACAGTGAGTTTGCTTGCTCTTGCTTCGCCCTCCCCGCCGCCTGCCCCGTTCTCTCTGGGTCTGCAGTGTCAGTGAGAAGAAATGCTTGAAAAGGTTCTCAGCTAGATTTGCTTGTATACTGATATTGAGGCCCTAGGTATCAGGGAATGTGGGTTCTGTCATTCTCTCTTTGAACTTTACACAAGCCTCTCTGTGTAAAGCCCCTGTGTTTAACCTCTCTGAGCCTCATATACTCAGCCACAAAGTGGGGAATGTGGGGTAGATGCTATTTTAGGTCCTTTCCAATGCAGGTTAGTGTGTATTCTTTTACGTTAGCCATAGAACAAAACAGGCACAGATGAGTTGAGATGCAGACATTTGATTTTTCCTTTTGCCTCTCCCGCATTTTTTTTTTCTTTACTTGAATTCAGCCTTTATCCAACAAAGCAGTATTCTCTGTATGATTATGGAGTCTCTTAGAAGGTCTTCACTTCGGTTGAAGCCTTGGAATATCAGGTGTATTATCGTTCGTAAGGGGTAGAAATGATGACTGGCAGGCTGTATCTGAGAAGTAGGTGATAGAACGCGTATAATGAGAAAATCACCCTTGAAGGACATACTAAACTATGGCTAGTACTCATATGTAATTCTGTTGTGACCGGACAGATGGGTGACTGTAAACAAAATATCTCTCTATTCCCTTCTGAGACATATGCAGGGTCGTCCTTCTTTCAGTACTGTCGTGGAGCTATTCGTAATTAGCTACAGAATGTTAGCCACCCTGCTGGATGCAACTCAACATCTCTCTCTGTGGTATATATAGTACAAAAGTGACATTAAACCTATCAAACAATGGTGTTCAGGCAGCGTGGCGTCACGCTAATCCAGCTGTTTGTGCTAGTGATTTTGTTTTTCACCAGAGGAGATTTTTGGGGGGCTTGTAATAAACGGACAGGCTTATGTTTACTTTTAATGAACCACAAGTTAATGCTTTGTTCTTTTTCTGTCCATTTAAATGCAAAGGAGCACATTTCACATCATTACGAAATAAACACACTAATACACAACCTCCTTTCTTCACTCTGAGCCTCCGCTTCTAGAATTAATAGCTTCCTAGTAGGGAATGTTTGACATTGTTGCTAAACTCTAAACAGGGATCTCATTCAGAGGCATATTTACATCAGCTTATATTTTGACTTGTAATTCCTCTGGCAACTGAAAAACAAACAAACCAAGAAAGAATAACGAATGACTTAAAAAAAATTAGGATGACCAGTGTGTTGAATACGTGAGAACATCTTTCATATGCTCCATTTTACTTAGATGAGCGTGTCCTCCATGATGATAAACTCCGTGAAGCAAAAAATGTAGGTCAGATTAATAAAATGAATGCTAAAACCAATGCCTAGAAGAATGAGCCATTCAAAAACTAGTATGAGCTAAAAAAGTTTGTTAATCCCATAGTTAGTTCCTGATTTATGATTTATAATTCTGACTATTTAGTTAAAGCTGATGTCAGTTTTATGTGTTTATAATTAGGTGACATTAAATAAACGTACCATTTGCCTTCATAATATATCCTCTTTCTCTTTCAGTATGACCCAATAACAACAAAAATGTGCAAGTTCTGTTTAGTAGATATTTAATCACCGAGCAGTTAAATTACTGAGTGTCTCTAATATTCCAGTCCTTGTACAGAGATTTCAAGATGCACAAGATACAGTTGCTGCCCTCGAAGAGTTTAAATCTAATGTAGGGATCTAATGCAGCCTCTGACATCTACAGAATCATCTGGTGTATCATCGGAATCACCTGGGGATTGTTTAGAAAATAATTCCAAGTGGTCATACCAGGAGGTTCTGATTCAGTGGGTCCAAGTTAGAACTCTGAAATCAGTCTTTTCCAGAGTTTCCCTACTGATTTCAATAAACACTCAGAATTGGAAGCTTCCTTTTTAACTCAAATATATTTGACATGTAATATTTGGTAAGTTTAAGGTATATGACATGTTAATTTGATACATTTACATATTGCAATATGATTGCTATTGTAGCAATAATTAGCAGCTCTATCACGTTTCATAGTTATCATTTCTTTCTAGTGGTTAAAATAAAAAATTGAGAACTTCTGAAATAAGTCAAGTACTTTAGATCTGGAAAAGACTTAGAGAATATCTATTCTAGCACCTTCATAGTAATGGAAAGCCTAGAGATAACGGAGCTGGCAGCAGAACCAAACCGAGAATTATGAGTCTTGGTTAAGGATGTTCCCTATGTTTAAACACAGTTTCCATCTCTGTGGCAGCTGGGAAGTTGATGTGTAGTAAGGTTATTCACGATTCTACTTCTCTACATTTCCGTCCAGGGCATCTTCTCCTGAAGCAGAGTCTTTTCCTTGCGCTGGAGGTGGGAGTGACCCAAGGTATCAATGAATAAGTACTAGTAATATTAAATCATGGAAGAGATGATAAGAAGGGCAAGAAGAAGCTGAGATGTAACTTAGCTTAAATATTATTAATGTGGTCTTTGCTGCTACTTGGAATTACTGCCACCACCCCACAATAATTCTACCTCTTTTAATCTCATCCTCCTTTATTTTAGAAGCAGGTTGAATAAAAATAACTAAGAAAAAAAAAGAAATAGACAATGAGATAAAAATATTAAGAAAATTACTGCTCTAGTTTTCCTGTCTTGCTCATCAGTTAAGTTTGGGTGTGGTAATCCCATTTTTTGTTTTATTTAAAATGAAGGTTAAGTTTAGGTGTCCTTTTAATCTTCCCATGAATAGAAAAAATTTTCTTACTCAAAATTAAGCCTGTGTCCTGAGTCATGTTATGATGCATTTGGTCTCTGATTTTATCTCTAATTGTCTTATTTTTGTGGCGTGCAGTGGAATTCAGTCAGAGATGATATAGTCATGGATAAGCAGTCAGTTCTCCCATCAATCAGCCTCTTTAATTGCTGCATGTCCCTTCTCACTTTGAAATCCATGTTATCTTAGCCTTTGTCAATTAAAAATAGCTCCTCTCTAACATGGCATCAGGCCTAGTTAATTATTCATAAATTATTATTTTCCTGATTATTCTTCTGACTCGGATGTAAATGACACTAAAAGTCTAGACTATTTTTGGAATGCGTAAGAGCAGCCAAAACAATGGCTATAAGGGAGGTGAACCAGATGCTGTATTTGTGTGCAGTAATGTAATAACAAAGCAAAGCTCAGAGTAGGAGACAGATTTTTCCATTAACATTGAGTGCTGCTTAAAGAACTTGTATTTTGCAATGTGCAGAAGAATAATTTCTCTTTCCCTCAGCTGTACTTAAATATTAGAAGAAGTGGTGTAGTTGCACAGGAGTAGAAGGCTGTCTGAGTGCATCTGGGTCTTCCAGTGCACTGCCCCCACCTGCACCGACATGTACAAGGGAAGAGGAGACTGTGGGTCATCATAAATCCTCCAGTAGAATCCTGCCACCGTTTTACAACAGCAGGGAAGAATGAGTCTTTCTCAGCCTCCCTTCCCCCAGGGCAGCTTCAGAGGACCTTTGGCCCGATGGCCCTGGCTGTATAGCCTGTACGTGGAAGGGACCTGAAAGTGGGCAGGGGCTCCTGGCAGTTTTGCTTGCTTCCCATGACCCCTCTTTCATAACAGCTTCCTGTGCCAGGGCAATTAATTTTAAAACTTCCCTGCAACTGACAGCAGAAATTGGATAAAATGGGAAGGAGGCAGACATACGGGTTTTTCCCTCTTTGCAACTTCTCTAAAGTAAAAGGAAAATATAACGGATGAATCTAGGGATCTTTTCTGTTCTGGAGAGTGAAAATCAGAACTTTTTAAAGATGAAAATGACAACCTCAAAGACTTGTTTATACATTATAGAATCTGTAATAGGTGGTGGGTTATCTCAGCGTACAGCTGACTGCATCCCCGCTTATTTATGGAAAAGATATACATTTGGGGGGTAGGGATTGAGGTTGGTGAGGAGAAGAGGATACAGAACAAGCTTTTCCTGGTCCTGCTTGCAAATGTTGTGTACATATGTAGTAAGAACAGAGACCCTTCCATGGAACACTGGTCTCAGTTTTGGCTGTTACTGTGAGCTCTGGATCTAGGAAAGGTCGTGGTGTCAAGATAGTATGGGCTGCTTTCATTGAATTCATGTAACCCAACCTCTTTTAAACATAATATCCGTAGTATAAAGCATGTAATCATAAAAAAAAGAATTGAATGAGTATAGTACTAGACATAGGAAATTAATTTAAAAAATGCATTCAGGATTGGGTTTCCCAACTTCATGGTGAAATAAAGTCAAGATTTACATAATTATCATCAAATAGGTTAATTCTGCTCAAACACTGCCTTGGTCTGTGAAGATAATATCACAAGTACTTTATTCCTGCCAAGCCCTTTGTTTTGCTTTGTTTGTGCTTCATATGCCATACAGTCTTTTATACCATTAAGGTTCTATCAGTAATGCAAACAAGCTTTGACAAAGCAGAACACTTGACAACTTTATAAATGTTGGTTAAACTTTCGTCTTATTATATAACTGCTGTATTATTTTGGTTTGTACTCTATGGCCAGTAACTCTCCATATGAAAACTTATTTCTGTATCATTTTTCTGTTTGAACCATCCTTTTATTTCTCCCCTGAATTTACTTCTTTGTTTCTACTCAGTTTTTTCCATGGTGACACCCTCAGTAGGATAGAGGGTACATATATATATATATATATATATATATATATATATATAGAGAGAGAGAGAGAGAGAGAGAGAGAGAGAGAGAGAGAGAGAGGGAGGGAGAGAGGGAGAGACAGAGACAGAGAGACAGAGAGAGTACATATAATATATAATATATGTAATATATATAATATTGTTGCAGCTGTGCCCAGTTTAGGCATTTCCAAACACTCCCATGTGCACAGTGGTTATTTTCCACTTCATTTCAATGAATACTTATAAAATAAATAGCTGAATGTGTGAACAATCATTAAAAATATAATTTTAATTTAATATTTTCAGAGGGGCATCTTCTATTAATTACTTTTTCTTGCTGTCTTTTTTCCACTTAAATAATTTCTGTTCTAACATGTAGCCTTCAAATAAGTTTAATCCTTATAGCTGACCTAGATCGTGGTACAAACGTTCCACAAACACACAGAAGTCATCTCCCACAAACCTCATTCAGGCTACAACTGCAGAAAAGGCAAGTGAGGCTTTCTCAGTAGCTCTGAAGTGTTGAAGGCCACTTTACGTTTAGGGTCAGGATGGTCTGTGGAAACATCAGAGCTCGAAAGCGAATCTCCCATGACTTCCTTCCTAAGCCAGAATCTGTGTGAAAGTTCAAGAAGTCAGGAACAGAAACTTGTGATGACCCAGATCACGGAGGGTATGAAGCTCTGTGTCCTGGCCAAGGTAGATGAGGAAGGAATGTGGAAGTGTTTAGTGTCAGCAAAGGGCAAGGAGGTGGGGGGGGGTGGTCACACGCTATCCCCTCAACTGGACAGCTGTTGGAGTTTACAACTCGCTTTTATGAGCCCTACAGAGAATTAGTTTGTGGAGGGTCAGCCTAGTATAAAGGGTCAGAGGTGGAGAGTTCATTGGTCTGGTTTGAGAAAACAGTGGTAAAACAAAACAGAATCCATCTCTTTAGAGCTCCCTTTGTTAGCAGCAGTGTTCCGGTTAACAGCTCTAGATAAAATTCTGTGAAGCAAAAAGAAGCTCTTCTGTTCATACTGTAGTTCCTTGACTTCAGTTTGGTTTGAAGCATATAAACTGTTACATGTGTGTCTCCATATTAAGAACTTGCTTTTAAGTGGGGAGCCCTCACCACTGTCCTATCCAAAAAAGGAGATAAAGTATCTATGCTACCTAAAATAGAATGTTTAAAAAATAATTTCCTCTGGAAACTTCCAAAATGAAGGCTGTATTTCAAAAGGAGCACCTTTTGCTACAAAGGAAGCAACAAGGCAAAATTGAAAAGTTAATCAAACAAACGTGTATTTTAATTTAAGTAAATTGGTTGCATTTTCATGTGGAATAGCATTTTCAAAGGCATATTTCT
The DNA here is from genome assembly GCF_003676395.1 of Aethalodelphis obliquidens. NCBI lineage: Eukaryota > Metazoa > Chordata > Mammalia > Artiodactyla > Delphinidae > Aethalodelphis > Aethalodelphis obliquidens. The sequence goes on along the minus strand of NW_020837959.1, from coordinate 16,134,442 downwards.
GAAAGAACACTGTAGATTTAAACTCGATATTCCTTTTCTGATTCCTTTTTATTGGCATTCAAAATCATGGTCTCGCTTTGAACATTTTAAGGTATTTTAAAAGCCTGTAGCGGAATAACTAAGCCTTTGAAATAATATAGTAAGCAAAATATAAATATCAAGACTCTAATAATTATTTCTCCAGGCAAAGGATTGAACATAATTATATATTTTTGAAATCAGAAACGACCAGAGAAATTGTTCTGCAATTTGATGGCTTTCTGCTGTCTACTTGATAAGCATGAAACTCCTTAGTGTGAGATACACAGATACCCTCTCCAGCTGAACATATGAACTTCATGCTCTGGCTCAATTGTTTGCTCTTCCTGTTTCTTCTGCCACAGCTTGGTGCCTCTGTTGTTCTTCCCACAGCCTAGGCTGGCCTTGGCACTTCTCTAGCTTTGTATATAGTGATGTTTTAGTATTTAGTATATTTCACGTACTTTTATAGGGCTGCATGTCTATCCCTCTAGACTGTGCTTGTTGCTCCTACACTGTAAGTCCCTTTTTATAATAATCATTTTATAATGTCCTCTTATTATCTAGACATGAAATCCTTAGATGTATGACCTCCCCATCCACATTATTTTTTGAAATCAATATAATCCACCAACTGTAATATAAAGGGAAATAAAACTATTTTATAATATACTTACATGATAAGATTTTCAATAGTAAGTGCTCTCCTGCAAAGTAGAAATGACCCCTACAAATTTCCAAAATGTACCCTGAGAAACACTAACATAGACTCTGAGCCCCATTATAGCCAGGACTACCTCTGTGTAATTTACCATTTACCCAACGACCTATACAGTGAGTAAAGGATCATGTCTGTAATACTAGACTGAGAGTTACCTGAAAATGAGTAATTAAGATGTCATACTACTTTTGTATCCCACATGTGTAGTACTCACTAGTTTCAGTTGAGTCTGTCAACTGAACATGGGCTTGATCTATATCAAAAATCTATTAAGAACTTAAAATAACTGGATGAATGAAAATGAGTGACCGGTTTTCTGGTTTTAGATGCATTTAGGTTTCTTATATATGCCCCTCTAGGTTTTTCAAAGAAAACAGGAGTAAATGGAAAAAAATTAAAATACACATATTGAATTGTCATTATTATATACTTATATGCTTTGGGTTTTTTTTTTTTTTGGAGTCTTTCATTTATTTATTTATTTATTACATCTTTATTGGAGTATAATTGCTTTACAATGGTGTGTTAGTTTCTGCTTTATAACAAAGTGAAACAGTTATACATATACATATGTTCCCATATCTCTTCCCTCTTACGTCTCCCTCCCTCCCACCCTGAAGGGTAAGCTGTGACAAAGCGAGAGAGAGGCATGGACGTATATACACTACCAAACGTAAGGTCGATAGCTAGTGGGAAGCAGCCGCATAGCACAGGGAGATCAGCTCGGTGCTTTGTGACCGCCTGGTGGGGTTTGTTATATACGTTTATACTCTGGGGTTTAGAGAACTTGGGATCTAATCTTTTTGAGCCACTTTTCTTAGTTCCCTAAAATATGGGGTAGGTTACCCTGCATAAGGCTACTGAATGCTATAAAACTATTAAGAATATCCAAGTGGATTGTCTTTTTAGTTCACTTGCTGTTTTTTTTTTAAATGGTGTTATACCTCCAATTTTTTAAGCAGTGGGAAAATGAATACATGTGGCTTTTATTAATCCCATACATTGCCTATAGATCATAAAAATTTGTGTACGGTCTAATTAATGAAACAAAATAGTCCCACAGTGTCTAAAAATAATGGGACTACATAATTGGAGAGGCAGCCAAGAAACTTTGCTTTGGGTAATAGAATAGTTGAACAACATAAAAAGCTTAAAAAAGAACCTTGGAAGCCTTCCTTTGCCCCTCTCCTTGCAGAGATAATGTTGAAAGATATTTTAAGTGGGAAAATGTTGGCAATCGGTAGTACATGTTCTTTATGCTCTTGATGTTCAGGAACAAGAATCTCCTGTGTTTATTGCCTGTGTTTATCAATTTAAGCTTAAAAATTGCCAATGAGGAAAATGGAAAAAAAGTATAGATAATTTTAAATCACAGAAATGATTTCAGCTAATTAAATTAGAATCATAAGAAATTGTGAGGAAAATCCATCGCAGGAGAGTTATAAAGACTGGTTTCATTAAATACCTAGACATCAATTTTGTGAGCAAGCACTGAGGTGTATTGAAAACCAGGAAACATTGGGGAAATTGATTTGGGATAAATTCGGAATAGACTGATATGTTTTGTACATTTAGAAATAAAGGTACCAGTATAAGAATGTGCAGGGTCCTATAAATGTTCTAGAATACATCCCTGGGTGATGTATAAAGGGAAGCGTCCTCTCTAAATTATTCCTCATGTTCTCAAAGATCTAGAGAATAAGAAGTGGGATATTTTTGACTTCTCGGACACTCTTGTTGAACACTTACAAAGAACATTGTGATTTGCCTCAGAGGCAGCAAGCCCTTAAGAGGAGTCAATAACCAGAGATGTTTTCGAAGAAAATAGACAGCCGGCTATTGTCTGTAGTTGAGAGAAGGGGAGCTGGGGTGTGACTATCAGTGGGGAAAATTGTTGGTGACATTAATGCTCTGTTCTCTATGACTCTACTTTTCTTCTTTGTCCTTTCCTTGCTTCCTTCTTATTTTTCTCATTTCTCACTCATTGTAGGGTAAAGTATTGTCTTATACTAGCTCTATCCAAGGTACCCCATGCAGTTTGGGCTCACGCATTTATTCATTTAACAGATCTTTTTTGGTCGTTGCCTCTATGCTCATTGGTTTGTCTTTGGGTAGAGGGTTGGTCTAGATTAACTCCAGGTAGTTTCTTAAAGTCTCTTCACACATAGGCTGTCATTCTACTAAGCTAGCTAGGATCCAAATTTTATCTTTAGTGTGTCCTTGGAAATTCTTAATTTGAAAATGTTTCTTTTAGGCCAGTCTAAAGATTTAACTTTATGAGATGCTAATGGAAACATGAATGAATTTTTTAAAGAAGAAAGTAACCAGAAATCAAATTTTTATATCAGCCTTAAATCATTTCACATTTAAAAGCAAACTATATTAACAAAGAATGCTAGAATCATCTTGTGTATCTGAGGTCACGGTCTGTCCCATTCTTCAGTGTTTATGATGTTGTATTTTCTCTACGCAGTGGACATTGTGGTCCTACTTACTCATAACTGGTGCTGTCATTGCTCAGGGCAAAATCCTTACTAAGAGAGTTTAGGGTGGAGTTGTTTATGATACTATTGACTTGAACTGGACTTCTTATGCTTTTAAAAATGGGAAGAATTGTCAGAAGACATTGTCTAATAAGCTATGTTTTAAATTATGATGATCAATTCTTCAAGGTAGTTTCAAGAGGACCAGTATGACTGTTGGCTAACAAGTAGTTCACTGAAATAGACATTGAGCATTGTGTTCATTGCCTTGGTTTGGGGAGCTTATGGGTAATAGCCTTCCCTGAAGCATTTATAAGATGGAACTTGCTTTCTGTCTGGTAACGTGGCATGAAATCATAGTGAAGAGGTCTTATACATCACCTAGCTCAGTTTTCTAATTTCGTAGGTAATGAAACTGAAGTAGAATGGATTTCAGTATCTTTCCCTGTGTCATTCCATGGGATTGACTGTAGACGTGGCACTAGAATGCAGACCTCCTAATTTCTAATTCTGGGATTTTTTTTCACCACATCACACTGTTTCATTCCTTGTTTCATCCACTCACCCATCTGCTACATACATCTTAGTGCTTACTGTTTGCTAATCATTGTGCCAGGTAGAAGGTTGTACCGGGGGCTTATTACTTCATCACTTAGAATGTGTTACTTTCTTAGATATTCTTCAGTGAAAATATTTGAAATGCTTCCATTTTAGGGAAACAATGACATACCATCCAACTTGAATTTGTTTTAATAAATATATGTATTTGATCAATAGGTATATATTTTGGAACCTTATTCAGAGAAGTCACATTGAAGGAAAAGATTCCACTTTCCAATGTTTGGACAAGCTCATCGGGCAGTCTTCCAAATGATATTCTGACTGATTTCTTACTGATGCAGATGTTGACCAGCATTGTAATCTAACCTGACATCAGCAGGCATATCTGTTCAGTGAATTGTAATAGATACTCAACTATAATGTTTTCTAATTAACTTGAATCCTAGAAATGATATAATGGGTCATTCTTTTTCATTCCTCATTGAATGTTGTGATTAATTATTGATCAGATATGAATGTTTCAAACATTTTATTTCAAATTGACTGTAACATTAAACTTAAAAAATTTGACTTTAGCATTTTTCAGTTGATTTAAAGTAATTCTTCATAATCTTTAATGCAGACATCTTCTATATTTGGTATTAATGAATCTAGTACCACAGATTAATTTAGTGTCTATTATTATTAGTTAGCCTGTGATTCTGTGGAAAAGTCACTGGCAATTACATTGTCATAATTTATTAAATAGTACTAAGGAAAGGAAAATATCTAATCCAATCCAATTTTTTTCCAGTATTAGGAAGAATTATTGCAAAAAGTCACAAAATGAGCAAAGTTCCAACATGTCTTTGTTGTTTCACTGTTCTTTGTTAAAGAAAACAATAGGCAAAATTCATAGAAGAATAGGTATAAGATATGAACAAACATTTTGCTAAAGATGTATAGCAAAGGCACGTCTGAAAAATGCTCAGCATGAATCCTTAGGGAACTGTATTTAAAACAACAGTGAGAGGGCTTCCCTGGTGGCGCAGTGGTTGAGAGCCCGCCTGCTGATGCAGGAGACACGGGTTCGTGCCCCGGTCTGGGAAGATCCCACATGCCGCAGAGCGGCTGGGCCCGTGAGCCATGGCCGCTGAGCCTGCGCGTCCGGAGCCTGTGTTCCGCAAGGGGAGACGCCGCAACAGTGAGAGGCCCGCGTACCGCAGGAAAAAAAAAAAAAAACAGTGAGATAGCATGACAAACTTACAACAGGGGTTAAAATTAAGAACAGTTGACCAATCTGTGAACCTTTAGATTTCTTGAGTTTTGATGCCAGTCAAATCATCTTATAAAGATATAAAAGGTGCTGTATATTTGTACATCTTAAAATTTGCCATATTGTGCTATTACTTTTGTTAGTAGGAATATCATTCATGTTTTTAAAAAAAATTAGTTTCCATGTCTAGTACTAATTCCAATAGAAATGGTGAATGAAGCTAAGCTTATCTTCATGATTATTCCATTTCCTTCATTATCTTACCCTTACTCAATCTTTCTTTACCTACAGAGTGCATACTCTTTCTCTATCTCTCTGGGATTCCTCTAATACTAGACTAATGTTGGTATCATATTTCCAGATCAATCCATAATTGTGGTCTAGAGTCGTGTGTTGACAAAGATCTCAGGGTTACAGCTCCGATCAGTGGGAAAGACTGCCATGATCAGATGGTGATATCTGTCCTGTGACCATGTCACCAGTGTATTTGGTGTATCTATTTAACATCTTGACAACTAACTAATCTGAAAAAGAAAACTCTATTAATGTACTGAGAATGGTCGACTGCCAGCTTTTCACTCCTCTTCCCGTTACCATAGCTTGTGTATAGTTTAACAGTGACCTTCTGAAGACTATACGACCTATTTGTTTTTAATGCAGTTTTAGCTAGTGCTGGGAAATTGCATTTCCCCCAGTCATGCCACTTTGAGAAAAATCTGCTTCTTGGTCCTCTAGATTTTAGCTTAGGTATTATATCGACCAAGAATATTTTTTATATGGTACCTGAATGCACTTAGAACGTTCCAATATTTTTTTCTTTGGGATTTAATGTCTTCTATGGTGTTTGTTTAATTATTCTGAATGCTTATGATTTTACGCTTTCTGAATGCTCCAGCATTATGTCTTCCTTTTGGTTATTTTACTGTTGATGTGTAAACAATATATTTAATCATTATTCTTAAGAAACTAATGCTGACAAACAGTTGTATATCTTGGTTTGGTGTTTCCTCTCGTTTATAAAAGGCTGGAATGGTACCATGGAAGTATCAGTGATCTTATGACATTTCTTAGATTCAGTCATCAACTAACTGAGGAAAAAGAAAAGACATGTTGATATTAAAGTTAATTTATGTGAAAAGTGCTTTAGAACACCAAAGCACTCTCTAGATTTACTAATAGTATTAAAATATCTACAGGTGATATTTATTCAAGTAACTGAGATTTCTTAAAAGTCTCTCTGTCTTGCTTGAGAGACTAAAGTGAGATCAGGGGAAAGGAAGTCAGTGGCCTTTGTGACGGGATGGGGTCTGGTTCATCCTTGTTTCCGTCCTGAGATATATGGGGAGATTTTCATTTTAGATATTTTACTATTTATGAGTTTGAATTTGTACAGTGAGATTAATGTCGTCTTCATGCCTACTTACAAAACATCCATTTTTCAGCCCATAGATCAAGAAGTAATTTTGACATTCAAGTCTTATTATTTAAGAAATAGTTTGTAAGGCTATAGCTGTCATCGATAATGGTTCCTCTGATGGATCTGGGCAAAGTAAATTAAAAACCTTCTGGAAAGAATTCACCATTTTTGATGCCATTAAGGACGTTTGTGATTCATAGGAAAAGGTCAAAATAGAACATTAAAGAGTTTAAAAGAAGTTGATTTCAACCCTCATGGATGACTTGTGAGGAGTTGCTTCTTTTGGATGATCAAAGAAAGTGGTTTCTTGAGCTGGTCTTTACTCCTGGTGAAGATGCTGTGAAGATTGTTGAAATGACAACAAAGGATTTAGAATATGATAGGAATTTATTTGATAAAGCAGAGGCAGGTTTTGAGAGGACTGACTACAATTTTGAAAGAAGTTCTACTGTGGATAAAATGCTATCAAACAGCATTGCATGCTGCAGAGAAATTGTTTGTGAGAGGAAGAGTCAATCAATGGGGCAAACTTCATTGTTGTCTTGTTTTAAGAAATTGCTGAGCTACCCCAGCCTTCAGCATCCACCACCCTGGTCAGTCAGCAGCCATCAGCATGGAGGCGAGACCCTCCACCAGCAAAAAACAAAACAACAAAAAAATTTGCTGAAGGTTCAGATGGTTAGCAATTTTTAGCAATAAAGTATTTTTAGTTGTTATGTACATTGTGTTTTTTTAGACATAATATTGCACACTTAATGGACTACAGAATAGTGTGAACATAACTTTTATATGCCTGGGGAAACCAAAAAATTCACGTGGGATATTTACTTTATTGTGGTGGTCTGGAACCGAACCCACAATATCTCCGAGGTGTGCCTGTAGTAGAAAGATAGAATGATGGAAAAAAAAAAAGATTCTTTAAGACATTGAACTGGTTTGAGCCACTCTGCATATTGTGTTAGCCCTTATACAGAATTAGGTCCTGTTTGTGTATTGAGTTTTTGAAGGTTGGAGTGGTGAAAGAGAGGAAGAGGTGTAAAGGTATATGCCCATGAGCTTTCACATGATACCAGGCAGACAGTGAACAAGCTGGGTGTGTTTTTACTGTGCAATGAGATACCCCTCTGTGGTTTAGAAAGACTGCCTTTTTCAGCATCTAGTCTCCTAAATTTGAATCAGATATTCATTCATTTATTCACTCATGAAATATTTGCTGAATGCAGATCTTGGGCCAGGCACTGGGCTAGGCATTAGGTATACTGTGAGGTCATTGCCTCCAGGGAGATTCTATTCTACTGGAGTGACCCAGAAAATAAACAAGTCATCCAAACTATTATATGCAAAAATTGAGAAAAACATTAAGGAATACACAGGGAGCTATGATGGAGAAGAATGTTACCGAGAGATGGGAGTGGGCCCAGAGACCATGAAGAGGGGATTTGAAGAATATGGAACCAACCATACAAAGAGCTGGGACCGTGTGGGTAGCTCTGAGTTTGGCATGATCCAGGAATGGAGATCTGGACAGTGTGGCTGGAGGACTGGGGAGGGGAAGGACATGAAATGGGAGAGGTTGGCAGGGGCCATATCACGCAGGGGTTCCTAAGCTATGGCCAGGACCTTGGAGTGTGTGCAACAGTAAGGGAAGCCATACTAGGTTTTAAGCAAAGAGTGACTTGACCTATTTGATCTATGCTTTGAGAAGATCCCTCTAACTGCTGTGGAAAAAGTGGATTGGAAAGGCATCTAAAGAGGAAGTGGAGAACTGTTAGACAGTCGAACAGTGGAAATGGCCGTGTGGATAGACAGAACTGAACACAATTCCAAATTCATTTTTAACTCAGCAGTCGGAAAAATGTGGAGAAATGAATGTTTCAGAGCACACTTTTCAGTTTCTATTCCTTGTTGTGTCTCCTCCTCTTCAAATATCTAAAACTTATTGTGCCTTTCTAATTAATGCTTTTTTGTTTTCCAGATTTTGGTTCTAAGAGAAATTCCCTTATTATGGTTATAGTTCACATAGTAATAAGTAAAGTACATTTTTTTATGAGATTGTCATTTATGTAGTTGCCATTTTTGTGGGTGAAATGGGTTGAGTACTGGCTGATTCATATGGTTCAACCTAGCAGATTCAGAATTTGACTATTCTCATGGAAACATTTGTGTACTGTCAATGTGGTCTACAGTAAGAGAAATAGTCTCCTTTTCTATGTATAAATAAATGGAGGGTCCAGCTGGCATTGCAGCGATGAAAGACACATTATGGCTATCTTCAGTCCTTAGACACATAGCGCACCCTCTCTGGATAATCCAGGATAAAGGGGGAAATGAAATGGCCACCTGATTGAAAAAGCCCACCTTTCCAATATAGTCAGTCAAATGCTATTATCCTTTTATTACTCTGTAATTTTGAGGGCAAGTTCAGTGAATAACTGTAGAGGCTATTAAGAGCTGTCATGGAAAATTTATCTGTCTTTAAATGGAAGGTAGAAGCATTACTGCAGGAACAACACTGCTTCAAGGTAGATAATTCTCCTCTTTGAGCCCTTTAAAACGCTGTTTATTGTTTCCTACGACATCTCCCCAGACTGTTCTAACACTGGTAATTGTGATCCTGCCTTTTTCTCCTCTTGTCAGGAATAAAATTTATGGAAGAAGCATGGCCCATGGGAACCAATCCTGTTTTGTGTTAGTTTCATGTGAGTGTCTATACTAATAGCACACAATGAAGGTCAGTAGTAACCTACAGAAAACATGATTAACTCCACCCAGCTCCCTAAAGGGTAGCAGTTCCAGAAAGGGCCTCTGCCGTCCTCTACTCTTTAGTCTTATCCTGGGCCTCTGAGGGTGAAACTGTGGCTAGTGGAGGTGATAGAAAGAACTGAATATTTTAGAACATCACTGTTTTATTTTTCTCTGGCTGCTGTACAAACCCGGTGTCTTAAAACAACAGAAATTTATGCTCTCACAGTTCTGGGTGCCAGAAGTTCAAAATCAAGGTGTCTGCATGGCCACGCTCCCCTCCCAAGGCTCTAGGGGAGAATCCCTCCTTGTTTCTTCCAGCTTATGGTGGCCCCAGGCTTTGTTTGGCATGTGACTGTATCAGTTCACTCTCTGCCTCTGTCTTCACATGTCTTTTTGCCCTGAGTCTCAGTGTGTCCTTTTCTGTCTCTCATATGAACATTCTGATTGGATCTAGGGCTCTCCCAAATCCAGCATTCGCTCAGCTTCATACTCAATTTCATTTGCAAAAACGCTACTTCCAAATAAGGTCACATGCTGAGGTTTCTGGCGGATCTGAACTGGAGGGACACCCTTCCTACCCACTATAGTCACCAACTCAGAACACAAAGACACGCTAGCTGGCAGTTTTATTTTCTCATCCCAATTTTATCAACTTTCATCAACAATAAGAATAACGTATGCTTTCCCTCCAAGAATAAAATAAAGAGAATTAATTCATAGGATCGTCAGAAGATCAAATTGCCAAAAATCTCTACACATTTTTAGTAAGAGAGTAGAATTCAACAAGGAAGTATTTTCTTCTAATTGTAAAATGTTAAAAAATTTGCTCAATTGAACTCCTGTAAAGGAGACTTTGAAAGAAATTCATTTCCAAATATGATTCGCATTTACGACTTTTTTCTTTTAACTGGGCTTGGAGTATTGGTTCTTGGATGTAGAATTAGGTTGTAGGTTTGAGGAATGCTTGCCTTTTATGTACTTATATAAAGTTCTAGTCTTTCAGTTCTATTTATTACCAGTTATTGTTCAGTCTCAGTTCTGGTAATCATAGTCCTAGAACTCTGCGAGATTCCCATCCATCCATCGTATTATGCGGTCTGCGTCAAAACAGCCCTTTGGAGTAGGTATCATTGCCCCTGTTTTACAGATGATGGAACTGAAGGGTCAGTGACTTGCCCAAGGATATACAGGGTGTCTGCAAAAGAACTGGTTTTCTAATCCAGGTCTGTCGGCTTTTCACCACTGCCTGATGCTTCCCTCGCTTCCCTCAAGAATGTCAACCGTGAGTTTCGGAGGAGGTTGGTATGTTTATCTGCTGTTAACCCAGTGTCACCTGGAGCCTATGTTCCTGCACCTGAGGCATCTTGCTGGATTCAGTGTGCCCTTCCAGCTCACTCAGGAACAGGGCTTCAGTTCTATCATATAGGAGTCACGTTGTTTATCCAGACTCCTGGCTGGCAGCTTCAAGTACTAGCAGCTGATACTGAGTGAGGGGCAGAGATTTTTTTGTTTTTTGCCTTTAGGACATCTTTCCCTTTTCATCTTCTTCCAGAAACGGGGTGAATAGAGCATATCGCCAAGCTTGGTGTGTTTGCCAGGTTGGAAGGTGGCCTCGCACTGGGATCACGTGTCCTGGGGGCTGCCTTCCTGACCGCCGTAAGGAGCACAGCCTCCTCCTGCCGTCCCCATCCCTCCTGTCTGCTGATTCTACTCCATTTCTCCCCATAGCACTTATCACTGCTTCATACATTTTATATGTTTATTCCTTTATTTTCTGCCCATCACTAGACTGTAAGCTTCATGAAAACGAGAACTTTGTCTTTTTCACGCTTGTGTCTTCAGTATGTTGAAAAGAGCTCGGCACAGATGCTCCCAGACTGTGTGAGTGAGTGAGTGAGTGAATGAGCTTGCCCTGTCACCGTGATTAAACTACTGATTCATACCTACTTGTCTTCTTCCTTTGCTGGTTTTGAGGAAATTATAGGACTTCACTGAGCCCTAAGCCCTGGTAAAATGTTGGTATTAAAATATCTATTGGGCAGCAGTATTCTCACTTGATCTAATGATGCGGGGTGAAGGTTATGATTACTTCTGGGTGGGATTCAACAAGAGAGCTGAAAAAATAAAAATCCTAGAGCAAAATAGTAGGAAGGTAAATATGCTGAGTGGGTAAATATGCTGGAAACAGTAATGGTTAGACATAAATATATGCTGCTTGTAGTAAATATATGTATGTTGCCATTTATATATATATATATCACATACTATACATAGTATATGTACATGTTTTTAAAACATATATATCTTTAAATTTCTTATTTTCCCTTTCATTAGAGGAAAATCAGCACAGAATAGTGTTAAATTATTTATGTATTTATACATGTCTACTATCAGAAAAAACCAATGGGGAAAAAATGTTAGATCCATTAAATAAAGTCCAGGCTGGGAATAGTCATTTAAATTTAATTATTGATTCCTACAAAATATGAATCTGCAATGATTTTACTGGGAAAAAGACCAAAAAAGGAATGGTGACTCTTGCTTGCTTTTACCATTAGTGGTTTTCAAGAGTCTGAGAGGTTGTGTAATTCTAGTGGGAGACGAACATCATGGTAGGAGATTCAGGCATTTCTTTTCTCTACCAGGTGCCTGAGTCTCTTGGTAAGTGTTGGGTTAACTTGAAGGAGAGACTGGGAGGTGATGAACAGAGGGGAGAAATAGGACTTATTTGACCGAAGAGAAGAAAGAGGAGGTAGAAGAGGAAAATTCTCTTCTTTTCTTGTTCCCTTGAGTGGAAGGCTTGGCTCTCCAAGTTGCCTTCCTCACAGGACTGAGTGGAGATTATTGATAACCAGTTCTGAGAGCAGTAATAGAGAAGGAGGGTCAAAGCACGGGGTGTGGCGGATGGGAGAGAAAGAAGACATTTACTTAGAGCTCAGCTCTGCTGTCTGTGCTGCTGGTGAATTTCTATTCCATTACGACTTCCTCCTTTTCAGTAAAGGAACTTATAGAGACAATGAAAAAGGTAATAGAGCCATCAATAAGTATATTCTGGAAACCCAGCTGAGGTGCTAAAGTAGTTCCTGAGGCTTACGAAGCACATCAAAATGGATCAAGTTCACTGCCTTTCAGGGCAGACTGGCAAGGAGTGGAAAGAGACTGGCAGTGTGTTCAAGCACAGCTCCAGGAACTTTGTGTGTGACCTTCATCCCTTCACATTTCTAGATGGGGCGGGGGGGAGGCTCTGCTAAGCCATTATGTATTAATTTTTCCTTCGGAATATTAATTCTTTGCTCTCTGGTAATGCTATGTGTTCAAAATATGTTCTTTAAAAATAACGTTTTATCAGCTTACATGCAGAGTGTTTTTTGTGTGCCTTTCTTTGATTACTGAGATGTTTTTCCCTTAAGTTAGGGATACTCTCTTTGTCCTCTTCTCATGCCTGTTGCATATTCACCAACACTCAGGTCACACAATTTTTATTTACTGTTGTCATATAAACTTTGTGGAAAGTCGCTAGAACATCACACTTGTCTTGGTCTCCTTGGGTTCGGTTTTGTGATCCCTTAAGTTTAAACTGTCTCATTTCTTCTGGGTGAGGCATCTGCTTTATTTTGGGTGATGTGTTTGGTAACTGAGGAAGAACTTTTACCACCTTTTCCATCATCAAGTTTATTATAATAATACAGGCAAAGCGTGTATTTTAGAGCAGTGCCCATATACCAGAAGTAAGTCATCATCTCAGTAGGGAGCAACATACTTTGGAAACCTGAGGAACATGCAGTGCTATTAAGAGAGGGACCATCGGCTCCTACAGCTCTAAAAACTGTCTTCTAAGCTGTGACTTTAGTATAAATTTAACTTGTCCTTTTTCAGGGACATAGTGGAAGGATTTTCCATGATACAGTTACAACCAGTGTCACTCCATATAACGAATGTCTACCTACATCAGATTGATGGTGAGCCTTGAAGACAAATGCCAACTACCTTTGGTCACTGGAGAGAGACAGTATTTCTCAAGTGTGCTTTGGCTTTCAAAAATATAAATCCATTACTGGATTTTCCTCTCAGTCTTTCAGAGCAAACGTTATTTTGTACAATACAGGTGTTTAATTTGATCTCAGTTTCAGATACAGAGATAAACATACATGCGTATGTATTTGTTTTTGTTAAAAAGAAAACATTTAAGGATAATTTAGTTTGCACCTCTTGTAGTCACTTTTTCTGAATTTCAACTTTTCTTTTCATTTTACCACCCATTAGAGTGGGTTTTCACTTTCTGGGTTTCTTTTTCTTAGCTTTTAGGTTTAATGGCTTATGCTAAAAAGCACTGATGTTGCTACTGGCTAGCATGTTTCACTGGCTACACTCACTCTGGCAGATGAGTTATAGCAGATTCTTTAATAGATATACTTTTTTTCTTTTTTCCTATAGATGGACCCTCATAGTGTTTTGACAGTTAAAAAGGATGGGGGGTTATTGAGCGTCTAGTTTCTCAGCTGCTCAGCTGTATTTTTTGAGCTATATATCAGCAAAATTACCCACCTCTCTTACAGAAGGTGTTCTGTTGCCAGATGGTACTCTGCAGGAAAGAACTTCCTAGTTTTCTTAAATCACGATTTACAGTAAAAGAGACTAGCACTCAGATATAGAAGACAGGTTTCTCTGGAAATCTTGGAGTCTCAAATATCCATCCTTTCTCTGTCTTCATTGCTTCCTTCCTATTCAATTAAGCTGATAACAAAATGTTGACACTGCTATTCAATAACTGAAGGGCACAATCGGAGCAATTTTCATTGTCCTGTCTGCCCGAGACCGACTGAAAGGTTCCGCTTCAATTGCACCATTAGCCCGCCAACTGCAGCCAATCGTTACCAATGATTTTTTGGTCACCCTAGTTTTTTTTTTACTTTATTGAGCTTATTCAGAAATAATGAAACTCCATCCGTCCTTTTCTTAAAAGTTATTTGCACAAAGTGCAGTGGCTGTTTCTTTTATAAACTCATCAGCATTGCCTTAAGGAGTGCCCTTAACTATCGATTTTCTGGTCTGGCTAATAGATCTCCTAATTCGCAGAAATACCCCAATGCAAGATTTTAACAATTGGAAAATTATGAAAGAAAGTCCCAGGGGCCTCCCAGCTTCTGCACAGACTCAGGGCTCAGCATCAATCTCACTGTTGCAAGTGGTGGAGTTAGTTGACCTGGGAGAGAAAAATACAAATTTAAATAAGTGGGCAGTGCTTCCTTATTTTCCAAATTCTGCAGCTGTTTCAAAGGAACATCTTCTTGCTTGGATTGAAAATGGCACTATTCTAGAACCATACTGAAATATTGTTTACGTGAAGTCTTTCAGTACTTAAACTCACAGCCACAAAACAGGGAAAACTAAAATCAAGTTTCACTAAACGCTTTTGGGAAGATATGTGTGATTAACTGTTACAGTCTTCCATGGCTTAAAATCTAAACCATTATATTTTAAGCAGAAGTTAACTGGTTTTCAAATTTCAAAATTGCCTTGGCCCGTGTTCTAATAGAGAAGTTTCTTGCAGATTAGCACGTAAGCTTCTATGCTGCCTTACCACTTATTGTTAATTAAAACTTTGTTATAACTTTGTGACCCACTTGAGAACATTAAAATTGCCAGAGTACTACATGTTTTTGTAAACCAACAGGCAGTTTTGACATCCTCTAGAATGGCTAGTTTGCTTGTGATTAATCCCAAAGCTTGAAAATATATATTCAAGATATTAAAAGTTAGATGCACAAGTAGGGACTTCGCCCTTTTTTCTCTCCTATTTTTGCCCATCCCCAGGTTCCCTCAATTTTCTACCTAGAATTTCTCATGCTCTCTCTCACTTAAAGATTTTCAGTACTTCCCATTGCCCCCAGGGGATGGCTTACAGACCCCATGACGTGATCCTGCCTGTGGAAACACTCTTTCCTAATTCATCTATATGCCATTTTCCATTTGGTAATCACTGAATGTTTCCAACCCACATTTATGCTATTGCTCGTGTCCTGAATGGACCCCCTTTCTCTAACCTTCCCAAATGTTGAAATTGCTCCCCCAAGAATTTGTGCAGAAGTTACCATCTCTATGAAGCTTTATCTCTACCTCTGACTTGGCTTCACCAGAAAATACTGGTTTCTCATTTATACTTGTAACTCTTGTAGAGCTCATCACATGTGCTCATCAGCATGCATTTACATGCACGTCTTCCACAACGAACCATGAGTTTCTATAGAGAAGGGTCTCTGCCTTACCCATTTTTGAATTCCTTATGTCTAGCTTTGCACCTCACACACAGTAGATGCTCAATAAATGCTTATTGAGGGTATAGGACTGAAATGAACCTTGGAGATTATCTGGTTAATGTCTTTACTATTTTGTAAGTGAAACGAAAATGTGGCTCATAGACTTCATTTTGTTATTAGCTCAGTGTTATTGTCGGCACGCGATAGTTCCCCTTTTGTGTTATTGGTTTCCTGCTACTTAAAAATAATACAAATTGAAAATTCATAAAAATATACTGGGTAGTGCTTTCTATTTTCAGCATACTTTTATCTTCTTCAAATTGGTGAGGTTGACAGGGTGGGAAGTATTTCCCCCATATTACAGATGTAGGACAAAAGGCTTAAGTGAGCCAATCAAGATGGTGGGTGGAAATGCAAGCACTTGAATTAGGGCCTGTCTGATTCTAACCCTTCACGGGTCCTTCAGTCATCACTGGAAGTTGAATGATGACCCTAGCCTTGTTTCTCTATGTGGCATTAGGCAATTTCATAGGTCTTGTTGGAAAAGCATTAAGTTTTACTTATTTTCCCCGCTGAAAGTAGAGAGTTGTGTGTTGGACTATTCCTGGAAAAAAATGCCTTGGGGAGAATTTATCCTCAGTGGTTTAGAGCAGGAAACTCAGACTTCAGACCCTGCCTTACATCCTGGGGGTAGAAATTAGGTGGAAGTGAATTTGACCCTTGCGCATTTCCAGAGCAAAACACACAATGATAAAGGCCATCTGAAGTTTTTTTTTTTTAATTTTTATTTTTGGTTATAAAATGTGATACATGTTTATTGCAGCCATTTTAGAAAACTTAGAAAAATACAAAGAACAAAATTTAAAATGTCCCTAATTTATCACCAGGAATCTGCTATTAACATCTTAATATAACTGTAAACTGTGGAACTAGGCTGCTTGGTTTTAAATCCTGGTTCTGCAACTTACTAGTTTAAGGACAATGGAAAAGTTACCTTACCTTCTGAGGTCTGAGTATACTTATTTACAAAATGGGAATAATAATATTGCTTATGTCAGAAGGTTCTTATGAGCATTAAGTGAATTTATAGCTTAAAGAACTTAAAATAGTTCTTGATATACTCAAGTAGTATGTACTCACCTAATTTAACTATTATTATATCTCCAGTCATTTTATTTAACAAAAGTCTGGAACATAACACTGGTGTAACCTTTACCCTACATTTTCCACTTAATATATCATAAACATTCTTGACACTCACTTAAATATTCTTTTAGAACTTGAATTATTAATTACGTTACAGCATTGTTCTTTCCTATCATAATTGGTCTAACCAGTTCCTAATTATTTGTTTCTAATCCTTGACTATTGTAAATTACACTTTGATATACAGTTATGTTATATATTGTTGTGGGTAGCCCTGATAATTTCCTTGGGATAGATTCCTAGTAGGAGAATTAATGGTTCAAGAGAGTATAATTCTTTAAAATTTTTTGAGTTATTTACCTTAAAAAAGATAGTTTATTGAGATATAATTTACATATCATACAATTCACACAATTAAAGTGTATAATTCAGTGATAACTAATACCACTGAATTGTACACTTAAAAATTCTTAAAATGGTAAATATTATATTATCTATATATTATATTATTTTAAAAATTATGGTAAAATATAGATAATATATACCATTTTAAGAATTTTTAAGTGTATAATTCAGTGGTATAAATTATATTCATGAAGTTATGCAACCATCACTGCTATTTCCAAAACTTTTTCATTACCTCAAACTTTAATCATTAAAGAGTAGCTCCCATTCCCTTCTTCCCTCAGACCCTGGTTACCTCTAATCTACCTTCTGTTTGTATGAATTTACTTATTCTAGCTATTTCACATAAATGGAATTGTAAGGTATTTGTCCTTTTGTGTCTGTCTTATTTCATTTAACAGGATGCTTTCAAGGTTCACGTTGTAGCGTTTATCAGAACTTCTTTCCTGTTTATAGCTGAATAATATTCCATTGTATGTTTATACCATATTTTGTTTATCCATTCATGTGTTGATAGACATTTGGTTTGTTCCTACCTTTTGGCTGTTTTGAATAATGCTGCAATGAAAATAGACATTAAACTATCTGTTCAACTCCCTGCATTCAGTTCTTCTGGGTATATACCTATATGGGACTGCTAGGTCATATGGTAATTCTATGTTTAGCTTTTGGAAGAACCACCAAACTATTTCCACAGCAGCGCCACCATTTTACATTTCCACCAGCAATGGGTGAGTGTTTCAATTTCTCCACACTAAGGGCAACGCTTGCTATTCCCCCCCCACCGCCCTTTTTCTTTTGTTTGTTTTTTTTTTCTTTTTTTTGCTTATAGCTATCTAGAATGTGTGAAGTGGTATCTCACTGTGGTTTTTATTTACATTTCAGTAATGATTGATGATGCTGGACATCTTTCAAGTGCTTATTCACCATTTGGATATGTTCTTTGGAGAAATGTCTATTCAAGTCCTCTGCCCATTTTTAAACTAGGTTGTTTATCTTTTTGTTGTTTGAATTACTTGCCTTTTAAGGGATGATTTTCTAAATTTGTGCTTGTAAATATTTACCATAGAAGAGATATTTTTAGGCTCCTTAGATTTTGTATTTGCAATCTCTTTTGGTAGTAGAATAACGGTTCATTAAGGTCCTTCCTTCATATAAAGAACACGGTTATGTGCCAGGGACTGTGTTAGGTTTGTGCTGGGCACAAACATATGTGTCTTGCTTTTGAGGTGTCTTTTTTATTCGCATTGCTAGCTAGATATCCATGTTGTTTTTTTTCCTGCTCAGAAGCTATTTCTTTACCAAAAAGTCCTCCTCATCTTGGAAGCATGTCCTTTGCCAACTATAATTATATAGTATTTTGTGACCCTGTACAGAGTGTGAAATGTATATTCTTAGTGTATACTGACAGCGTTTCCCTAACACTGTACGATGCTGCTAAAGTATCTGAAAAGGATTATATGAAACCAAGGGAGAGTTTTAATACTTTGGATCCAATGTTGATTCTGTCAATAGTAAATTTGTTCTGGGTTTCCTTCTCGCTTGCTCTATTCCAATCCCCATTTCTGCACTTTGAAACTACATTGAGGCAATATTTTTCAATACACCTTGAATTAGTCCCAAAACACATCAGAGCATAGAGTGATATTGCAATAATATAACCAGAAGGAAAGATAATTTGTTGATAGAACCGCCCACAAGAAAGACTGAGTCCACTGAAGCAAACACATGTATGTTCCTTTTACTTTGAAAAATCTCATCTGCAGTTCACCCCCATTAAGCTTTCTGGAGGGTTTTCCAGCTAGGAGTCAAATTTGGATCTGGTCTGGGCTGATTGCACCCTCGACAGGGACGTAGGCTCAGAATGAGTAATGGTGATTTAAGAAGTGATGTGCTTTCTTTCCTAGTCTGCAAAGTCCACTGGGCTTTCCCGAAACTAACTCTCCAACATCCTGTTTTTCTTCACTGTTGTCGTCTGACTGTAGCAAGGCAGGAACATTGAGGACAGAAAAGTTTGGGAGGTACCTAAAGTCCCCAATGTCTGATTCTGTCTGTGGGTCTGCACCCCATGCCCTGAGCTAGAGTAACAGTCAGGTGAGCCCAAGTTTGCTCTCAAGCAGGAAGTTGGGCCAGGGACTAGGACGGCATGCAAGTGTGTGGAATTCGTGGGCGGGGTTAATGGCAGCTCGCATGCACTGAGCCCTTCCTACAGGTCAAACCAGGCACTGTGCTAAATACTTGACTTGAATTCGCTTATTTAATTCTCCCATCAACTTCAAGAGGCAGACAGTTACTCTCTGCATTTTAAAGACATGGAGACTGTCAGAGTGAAAAAGTGATGTTCCCAAGATCACGTGTATCCCAGCTGGTGGGGTTGGGATTCTGAACTGAGTATGTCTGCAAGCATAGTCTGGGCACTTGACCCTGTACTAAACAGTTCTCTCCAGAGTGAGTACTTTTCAGATACAGAGAACAACCTAGAGGTTACCAGTTGGGGGGGGGGGCGGGGGGGGGGGGGGAGGGGGAGGGGGGGGGAGGGGCTATATAGAGGTGGGGGAGGAGGAGGTACAGACTATTGGGTATAAGATAAGCTACAAGGATTTATTGTATAAGATGGGGAATATAGCCAATATTTTGTAATGACTGTAAATGGAGTGCAACCTTTAAAAATTCTATTAAAAAATTTAAAAAATAAAATAGAAAAAAAAAGGGAGAGTGCTTTTGTCTATTGCCATATCGGTTCCCACTGGCCACTGATGGTATTCCATGTTGATGATCTTTTTTTGATGTTGCAATAATTGCCTCAGGTGAGAAAGAGGAAAAGAAGGCTTTCTTCAATGGTGACCTTGACCCATTCCCTCTCCTGATGCCCTCCCCCCAGCACACGTGAGGCATTTCCCACCTGTCTACCCTGGCCTCTTGTTCTTCCTTCTCATCTCATGTGCGTGACTTTAGATGCTCAAGAGGAATATCTTTGGTGATGCTTGTTTTGATGGGAAACATGCAAGCGGTAGACACCGGGAATGAGCCTTACAAACTGCTTCTCTTCATCATTCTTGTTGCATTTTGTAATTTCATTTTTTATTGACCTGGGAAGTTGAGGACTGAAGGATGGAGCTCAGAGTTTGATATGTCTGGAATTAAGTAAGAGGGTGGGAGAGGGGCAAGCCTATCATTGGTGCAGGAAGAGGTTGGTTCCTGGTAGTAACTGAAAGAAGACCAACCACAACACAGCTCATCTCCCTCCCTGCTCTTTTTCTTCATAGCACTATTCCCTGTCTAACTCAAGATAAATAGAATTTATTTATCTTTTATTTTTACTATCTTTTCCCATAGAATTTAAGCATTATGAGGGCAGAGATATTTCTCTGTTTAGTGTGTGTGTGTTTTATACTTTTACTGCTGTATCTCTGGTATGTAGAATAGCACCTGGCAAACAGTAGGTGCCCAATATTGTTCAAATCCAGGGGAACTGGCCCACAGTGAGTCCAGTGAGCCAGAGAGAAAAGGGCATACGGTGGCAACGGAAGAGGGTGGAGTCTGGTTACGTGGGGTCACTTCATGCCGTGCTCTGGATTTAGGATTTTATCCAAAGTGCAGTAGAAAACATTGCATTAAATGTGGAATGTGATGTCAATTACCATTTTTTCCCCATTTTTACCACAATTTCTCTTTGTAAATTATGTTAGGTTGCAGTTAAAAAAAGCAATATTATTTCAAATGCTAGCATTTACTCTCTAACACAGTGGATTAGAACCCAGAGAGAGAGCGGTTAGAAAGGTTCTACTGTGAATCTCTACGTGTGTGGGAAAGAGCTGCAGAGAAATCAAGTTCTGGGTAATATTTTTGCCTCTTTTTCAATGAATGGCCTTTTTTTTTTAATGAAAGGCATGCCATTATGAGCTTTCAAAAAGCACTGGTGAGTTTACTGTGTGTGTATATTTGAAATGATTATGTGGTTCTAGTTATTTATTTATATACCTGCCCTTGGGTTAATACCCATTGACAAGAAACACTAGTCAAATAGAACAGGTTGTACCCTTATTTTGCACATGAATAAATTTACAATAAGGATGTGGGAAGGAACTAGCATCTGAGCATCTACCATGTATCTGCGTATTTTGCGTATTCATCTCATTTAATCCTCACAAAAACCTTTGAGAAAGGGGCGTTATTTCCCTTACTCAGACGAGATGACGAATCCCACACAGATTAACAAACACGTCCAGTCCCACCAGACAAGTGAAAGGAAGAGTCTGGATGCAAGGCCAGGTGTTCCTAAAATCCATGATCATAGTCGTTACATCTTCCAGCTTCTAGGGAATTTCAACCACTTGCTGGAATAGCAGTGCTAATCAGCAGTGCAAGTATGTCTGAAACCTGGGTCTTCTGACTCCTGAGCCATTCCTGCTCTTTTCCACTGTAAGAGGATGCATTGGCTACCTCTTCTAATTAATTCTCCAAGTGCCCAGCCAACTTCACAAGCACCACGGCAAAGCACGAGGGAGCACCCAAAAGAGACATCGAGTGTGTTGAGCTCTCCAGTCCAGTTGTGCGGTGTGACCTTTCACCTTATTCTTAAAGACTGATTTTTTAATCTGTGAAAGGAGGGCCCTGGATGAGATATTCTCTGGGGTCCCTTTTATTGCTAGTCTTCAATGAAATACAAAGTTAATTGCATTTGATGCACAAAATGTATTAGGTCTGGGAAACCTCAGAGAAACTGGGCAGCCAAGCGGGTCTGAATTCAGGGCTATTTTCTCAGCACCACACTCTCCTGACTGTAGCCATCATGGGCCTGATTTCCATCTGGAAAGCTCTACATATCTAGAACATGGTATTGTCTAGTGGTCAATTAAAGTGCATGCAAAATGAGTCCTCCTCTGGATCTTTCTTGGGGGTCCCATGAAATTTACTCTGTAAGAAGTAAATTGAAGCTTACTTATTGGACTCATTTTCCAACAAAAAAGAAATACAGAACTTGCTCGCTTCCTACCCTGTGGCTTCCCAGATGATCTGACTGGGCTTTGGAAATTGTATACTTAGGAATATATGTATCTTAAAAAATAAGCAATTGCTTTGAGATAATGTTTTTTCAAGGCATTTGGAGCCTTCTTTGATTTAGCTTAATCATGTTAATTGTTCTTTCTCTGTCTCTAAAGTCTGTCCTTTTCTGAGCTACATAGTTAACATGAGCTTTTCAGTTGAGAACAAA
The DNA here is from genome assembly GCF_003676395.1 of Aethalodelphis obliquidens. Classification (NCBI taxonomy): domain Eukaryota; kingdom Metazoa; phylum Chordata; class Mammalia; order Artiodactyla; family Delphinidae; genus Aethalodelphis; species Aethalodelphis obliquidens. The sequence goes on along the minus strand of NW_020837959.1, from coordinate 16,112,219 downwards.
TGTACGTTTAAAAACTTGCCCTTTTATTAAATAGACTTTTGTCTAAATATACCTTTCTTATTAGAGATTTTGATACGTTATAGAATAAAAATGCTTTTTGTCTCCATGGAATCATTTAGATGTTATGAAGTCATATTTGGGTGTGGTGGGAGAGAAGCATTTTTGGGGGCGGTGGCTGTGATTTCTCTTGTGAGCCAAGAGACAGGATTATTCCTGTTACCTCAAATGACAGCCTTGTGGTTCTAGACCGTCTCCATTTAGGCTTTTCTGCCCCTTTATGAAAATTAAGTTTTATTTTTGTTTTTGAATATTATTAACCTTAACAGACAGTATAAAAAAAAAAATGAAGACAGGTTCTGGGGTTTGATATATTTTGGGGGAGGGTTAGGAGGGGCAGAGGGTCTGAGAGAAAAAAGCAAGCAAAAGTTCAGCCATCAAGAAGGACTTACAATGTAGGAAGACTGAGGGCATGTCTCAGAAAAATCTGGATTAAGCTTTAACCCATTGTAATGGTCGTCATCAGAAAAAGTGTTCATTCTTCCCACTTTTCTAATTCCCTGCATTGGTATAAGGTACGTTGTTCCTATTAATTTTTAAAATTAAATAACTTTAGAAGAGGCTCATTGAAAATAGAAATCAGCATTTTATTATCTTTTGTGTAGGAAGGCAGAGTTTTGGTAGATTGCATGTTTCATTGGCTTCCTTAATCACGTTTTTTAATCAGCCCGATTTTCTGCTGGGCATATTTGTGATCACTACAGTGATTAGTCATTTGCAGGAAAAATTTGGGGATTCACTAATATCTTTTGTCAGATATCTTTCTGATGGAGGTAATACAACTCCTCTTCCTTATGAAACTTTTCTATATGATAACAAAATTGGGTTCAGAATTGATTAGATTGCTGAAATTCAATAACTGTAATTATTAATTCATTTATTAATTTTTTAACCGCAGTAACATTTCTGACAGTCTTGGTTTCTTAAAAAAATTCAATTGCGTAGAAGATATAAAGCCCATTCTTGTTAATCACCTCATTTATTGAATACTTAAAGAAGAGAATAGCAAGACAAAGATGAAGCATAGGAAGTTCTTTAATGACAGGTGAAAATTAATGAATACTGAGAGAAGCCAGTGCTTCCACTTGATTTTTAGTGTGGGTATGAAGCAAATAAGCAAAAAAGAGAACCTAGCCAGAGATGCACCTCAGTCTTTCCTATGTCCTGTCCGTACATGTTCCAAGCTTCTTTTTTTCCAAAACCCAGTGTGTGTCTCTATCTCCTGGCATGTGCCATTTTAATTGGGGAAGCTGAGATATTGAGCTGAGCCGAGGCACCGTCAGGGTGAACACAAGGTATGGGGATCAAAAATGAATCAGGGCTTCTCTGGTGGCGCAGTGGTTGAGAGTCCGCCTGCAGATGCGGGGGACGTGGGTTCGTGCCCCGGTCTGCGAAGATCCCACATGCTGCAGAGCCGCTGGGCCCGTGAGCCATGGCCGCTGAGCCTGTGCGTCCGGAGCCTCTGCTCCGCAACGGGAGAGGCCACAACAGTGAGAGGCCCGCGTACCGCAAAAAAAAAAAAAAAAAAAAAAGGATCAGATCCAGCTGTGTTCTGAGGAAGTTGCAATACCAGAGTTTGCCACTAGCTTGCTTATGATATTAGACAAATCATTTCAGAGCTGGGTCCTTGGTTCTCTCATCTTCACGATGAAAGGTTTGGACCAGTATTTTCCAAGGTTCTTTCTAGACAGAGCATTCTCAGTTTCTACTGTACTCCTTTTCTTTTTATCCTCTTGGCCGTGAAATCTGTGTGTGGGTTCCCTTGAATAGAACTGAGAGTGCCAATCTAAGACTAGCCTGGAATCTTCCACCGAAAGGCTCCTTAATCTTAATAGGAAGAACCCTTTTGCTTCATAGGTGAGTAAGCTGATGACTGACAGAGTTAAGGGAGATATTGACCAGGGTCAAAAAATAGAGGCTTGTTATGTAAGTTATCTACTGCTATGAAACTTAGTGCCTTTTGAAAGGTCACAGATTTACTATCTCCAGCAATGCTGTTGGACTGGCTTCTTTATATGCAGCCCCAAGCTCAGAGTTCTAAGAAGGTGAAGACCTAAGTTGCAAAGATTTTGAAGCTTAGGTTCTGGGATTTGAATAGCGTCACTTCTCCTACATTCTACTGGTCAAAAGTCAAAGGACATCCCAACTTTAAGGCTTGGGGAAATAGAGTTCATCTCTTGTTGGGAGGGGTGGCAAAGAATTTGTGGCCATATTTAATCTACCACACATACACTATCATTTCTTCCTCCAAGATCTGTGCCACACGATTAGTTAAGGCGCTTTTTTGGCCAAGTCATTATGCAGGCTTAAAATCCTTTTTAACACAGTGCTCCAGGCAGCCAGAACAAATCAATCATAACTGCCACAAGAAATGAAATGTATCTGCCATCTGGACTCTGCAGTGAGCTGTTGATGGGGTCTGGATGGGAAATTCAGAATTCCTGGCTTTCAGTGCAGGGTGTTTCTTTCTCCATCACTCTGTTTCCTCACTTTTGGTCAGTTCTTTCACATTTCTCAGGTTATATTTAAAAAGTTACTTGTTTCTATCACTAAATTTTCTAAAAATGTGCATCCTTTGAGGTTTTGAACAATCCCATCATGTGTTATGTGTTTCTGAGATAGATTACGGCATAAACCACTGTTTTAAGTGTTATCAGTTTGGATACCACCTTAACCAATGATAAAACTTGGGTCAATTCAAATGATGACATCTGGATCAATAATGCAAAAATAGGGTATTATATGACTCTTGATGTGATACGATGAGAAAGTTACATCTGAGACCCCTGAGCATTCTTGCCAAATCTAGTAATTAAGAAGCAGTCAGACAAATACAGATCATGAGATATTTCACAAAAGGGCTAGGCTAGTCTGAAATATTAAACAGGTGTCAATTTCATGAAAGATTTCCCTCCCCACAAAAAAAAATAGGTGAAGGATTGTGCTAGATTAGTCAATTAAAGAGATATGTAAAAATTGCAATTCATGATTCTATACTCCATTTGATTTTAAAAAGTTCTAAAAGATCTTATTGGGACAACTGAGGACTACATATTAGATAGTTTTTTTTTTCAGTACACGGGCCTCTCACTGTTGTGGCCTCTCCCGTTGTGGAGCACAGGCTCCAGACGTGCAGGCTCAGCGGCCATGGCTCAAGGGCCCAGCCACTCCAAGGCATGTGGGATCTTCCCAGACCGGGGCACGAACCCGTGTCCCCTGCATCGGCAGGCAGACTCTCAACCCCTGCGCCACCAGGGAAGCCCTAGATAGTATTGTTGTATCAATGTTACATTTTTTGTATGTTATAAATAGTTCAGCAGTTATGTAGGAGAACATCCTTATTGCTAAAGAAAAAGGATGATATATTTAGAGGGGAAGACTCAAGATATTTGCAGCTTATTTTCAAATGGGTCAACAAAAAATGAATATAATATATATACATGTATATACACAGTGTATATATGCATATACATATATATATATATTTAGCATTGAAGGAGAGAGAAAGCAAACATGGCAAAAATATTAATTGACAAATCTAGGTGATAGGTCCATATATCTTCATTGTACTTTTAACTTTTTTTTAAGGTTAGAACATTTTTAAATTAAAAAGTTAGGGGGAAAGTCACCAACTTGTATTTTGTGGTTGAGACCATGCCTGACTTTGAGCTATTATGATAAAGTATCCAGTGCCAACTATATGATTAAATTCTAAGGAATTCAATTGCAAAATGCTGCATTTCTAAAAAGGCACATTTTCTTTACTTATAGACATATGCAAGGAGAAAAATCTCAGTACAGGCAGTTGTTTGAATATGGTAATTGATAGAAAAAGTTAACGAAGTAGAAAACTGTAATGTGTCATAATAAAAGATGTTGAGATTTGTCTATATGTTATGTGGGCATTATGGTTCACAGAGTTATATATTATGCCAGAAGCCCAAGGGTTTCATTTCACTCAGTTCCATGTATCTAGTTAATTCTAGACAAGGGTTTCATTTCATTCTGCTCATGTTCTGTGGATGACTTTGAACAAGTCATTTTAACTTGTGTGGAACTTGGTCATCCTATAAAATGAAGAAGCGAATTCTGGTTTACACTCTGGGTTAATTACCTATCTGCAAAGTTTGGTAAACAGCTTTTCCTATCTAAATGTTCAGTCTTAGAAACACATTGAGTATTGCCGTGCTGAGGAGCTAAGGTAGTATTTACTGATTCTGCACCTGTTTAGAGGTTGTTCTTACTGGATCCTGTGCAAGGTTTTATCCTGTCTGTAAGTTACTATACTAAGAGAAAGCTACCTGTGTTTTGACAACTCTGTTTTCCTGCACAACTCTTAATTTTTTCTCATGCTCTAGAAGTGTAGGTGGTTGAAAACCTATGAAATAATTAGCCACTCTAAACTGTGTTTCACAATATATGAAAATCCAGCTCCTTTGAGAGAAGACTGAGTCTTTTGTAGACAGAGTAGAAGAGGGAAGAAATGATCTGGGTGTAACAGGTTTGGGAAGGCTTTGGATGGATGAAGGAGATCTGAGAAAAGAAGTCTGGTATGCATGTTCATTATGTGCACAGACATTGTAGGGGGAACTCCTGTGCTGAAACTAAGGAGATATAATTTGAGTCCTATCTGCTGGAGGAAACTGAGAAGTATTGTTGGATAGGCGCAGTGAAAGCAGTGCAAAACTCAATTGGAGTTAACATGTAGTAGGCAACAGGAGACAACAAAGGTTGCTGAATAGGGGATTGATGGGGGCAGGAGTAAGTCTGAAACTAAGTAATGCATGACAACATTATGCAGAGAAAGACCAGCAAAGATCTTTCCCTTGGAAGTTTTGGGTGAGGATGAGTATTCAGCTGTGACATACAGGCTCTAGCAAGGCACCATTAAGGGAGTATAAAAGAAAGAATAAGGTTCTATGGAGGTAGGAGGTAAGGAGAGTTGTGATTGATTAGTGATGTCTGCAAAGGGCAATGGTGGCCCCATAGAAGAACACAAGTCATGTATTTGCTGATCCTGAACTAGAGGGAAGAATAAACCCAAAATTCCAACCTATGTGATGAAAAGAATAATTGGGAGCTGGGTTGGGAGAAAGTTGATGATTTAGTTTCAGTTATACTTCTATTCAAGGACAGCACATTAAGTACATTTGAGGTCACTGTCACTAGTTCCTGCCGTGGACTTTGTTGCATTTACTAGACAGTGTTCCGAGTAGAGAGAGTGTAGGTGCTGGAACTCCTATGGAGGTCAAGTGAATAAACAAGTTTGCTCTATTAAGCTGCTTATTTGTACACACACATATTTTCTTGTAATGATCACTCAGTTCCATGTATCTAGTTAATTCAGGCATCATTTTGGTGTACAGTCACCATACAGTACTGTCAGCCATCTGGCAGCTGCATTACTCCACTCATTAGTGATTAAGAAGGACAAAGAATATAGCGTTCTTATTTAATCCAAAATACTCTTTCAGGAATTATAAACAATAATCATTGAAACTTGATAGTCATAGCAGGGAGGAAACAGTACTTAATTTTAAGATGCTGTGATTGGCACTTGTACCTGGGACCTAGTTCTGCTTCCATCTTTAACTTACAAGCTCTGTGCCTTGGAATCACACTTCCTTGTGCTGGGCCTTGGTTTCTAAGCTGAAAAAAAGAAGGTGTTGTGTAAACTAAGGATGGTGAGGATGTGCTGCCTCTCTTTTATCCTGCATCCCTGGCAAATAGGGTCCTCTTTGCCTCTGATCTTGGATGAGGTGTCAGAGCCATTTCAGTACTTGGCACCAGTTGGCTTGTGACCTGGAAGTTTTTGTTGTCCATGGGATAGTGAATCCCAAAAGAAAAATAATTAACAAAATAGCCATGACAAATATTTGTTGAGCTTTTTTTTCTTGCGGTACACGGGCCTCTCACTGTTGTGGCCTCTCCCGTTGCGGAGCACAGGCTCCGGACGCGCAGGCTCAGCGGCCATGGCTCACGGGCCCAGCCGCTCCGCGGCATGTGGGATCTTCCCGGACCAGGGCATGAACCCGTGTCCCCTGCGTCGGCAGGCGGACTCTCAACCACTGCGCCACCAGGGAAGCCCTGTTGAGCTTTTATATGTGTTGGGTCCTATGCTAAGCACTTTGTATGTAATATGTTAAGATTTATATAAACCTGTATGTGTTTTCAGTTAAGGAGGATGGTTAAAAGCAAGTGGAATTTCAGGCTCAAACTATGGGATAGAGTATTGAAATTAGTTGGAATAATTTAAGAAAATGGCCAGAAGTGTAAAGTTAAGAAAAAATAAGACTCACTTTTTCATTTCTAAAACCTAGCCTTGTAGAACATTGCTGATTAGTGTTTGACCCAGGAAATTAATGATTGGGTGAATGAACAAAATTGTGAGGCAAGGATTGTCCTCAGCTCATGGATCCAGCCTCTTTCCTTACTGTTGGATTAAAATCTGCTGACCTGTGAATAATTTTATTCTATAGCATTCAGTTGATTCTCTCCACTAGGAACTTTCAGTTCCTAAAATAAGGCCTAATTGATGATTCATAGGTTGCATTCTTCTAATAAAAAACCATCAACTATAGACTGTACTTCTTTCAACTGCTATATAAGAAGAGGTTTTAGAAAGTACTTCCATCAGTATATTCATTTATTATCACTAAGCAATAAATCCCAAATTCATTATCTTTCTTCCTTAGAGCTAAGGTTTCGAGTGTCCATCGAGTGAAAGGGCAGCTGGTAAAGCTTTTATAAGTTAATGGCATGATCATGGGTCCTAATAGGAATATCATGCCTACATTAGGACTGTACCCTGCCTTAAAGAATATAGGCCAATTATTTAAATAAGTTATACATAGTTTCACCTGTTAATACTTCGAAAAGAAATTCAGCTGAGGACAGCGTTAGTGAATTCTGACAGTTGGGATACAAATTTATTATGACAAGTCAATTTTCCTTTTAGTTTCTAGGACTGTTGTAAAATAAATGCACCTACCCAGCGTATTAAATTAATGGATTTAATTTTTCATCTGAAGGAAGAGAAAAAAAACAGCTTAGGAAACGCTACCCTAGAACTCCAGGACATTCACTGAATTTCCGGCTCATAATATAGCTTCTAAAATGCAATTATAACTTTCATCTTAAACTTTATCCAGTGACAGATCTCTCTGGAGTGACTGTCACTGGATTCTTTCCTTAGAGAGCATCTCTTTTCTCAGGGAAGATGATACTCAGCAGCCTCCAAAATAGTTCTAGCCAAAATTAAACTATGGAAATTTGATTCAACCCAGATTTTCAGTGATTGCATCCATATATATCAATAGCATCTCCTGCCCTTTAGACTCCACCAGCTTCTCGTGTTTCCTGTATGACATAAGCACCTGTCTGCCACAAATACGTGTTGCCGCCTTCTGTCCTATGGCTCTCCATACCAGATATGAAGCTATTACATATTTAGCTAAGGTTCTTCCCAGCAGACTGTCTAAGCCCAAAGTTGACTACCATTTCTTGATACTTGAGCTGTAGCTGAGATTAATCCAGCTGCTAATATGGTCCTGCCTTTGTTAGAGCCTCATCATAAGGCACGAAGCCTGCTGGGGATAAGGAGGTACTGGGTGTCTATTGATGACCTGTTTCCCTCATCATTGCCTGCACTGTCAAGCCAATGTCCCACACAGTGTGGATGCAAGGATTACTATGACAGTGTCTGTCCACATCCATTTATTCCCAGCACCCAAGGCAGACTCTACGGCTGCACTGCATGTCAGTTTGATTATCGTAGTGGCTGGAGACATGGAGCAGAGAGTGAAATTTTTCAAACGCTGATTGAGAAAGACCCACTTAGTGCAGTCAGACAGAAGTGGGCGGATAAGAGGTTCCCAGATAGTGGAGGCACAGCATACTCGGTGATTATTACTATTATTATTATTCTTCTCTAATCTGTGTGATTTCCTAGGCACATTCCTAAAACTTCATTATTTAATAGAGTTCTACACGGGAAATAAAAAAGTGGACAGCTCTATCTTGCCTCTGTAATAAAGAATTGTTGACAAAGCTTCTATCCACCCATGTAACTGAAAAGGCACTGCATTCTTTTCTCCATTATTCAGGCATGACCAGATGGCAAAAACCTGCACCAGCCACTTTAATGTCTTGATAGACTCTTTATGTGGAGAGTAAAGATGGACATCGTAAGTGGGTAGAACTTAATTTTAGAAGGGGACTGGGTGGCTACTAGCATCAGCTTCATTTTCCATGGGATGCTTGGCTCAGTGGCATTTTCAGTACCCAGTTGAAAGTTGTAGAGCCATCATCTTTTCAAACTAATCATAATTTCCAGGTTTTTTAATAACTATCAAAGGTACCACTTAAGCAATCTTTCATAAACAGTGCCAGATCATTAACTGATGCATTTCTGGCTCATAAAGTAGAAACAAATTTCCCCCAGAAGAAATGTGTTTTTTAAACAAAATCGAGCATCGTATATATAATAAAGCACAACCCAGCAGGAAGGGTTGGCTAGTAGAGTGACAGCACCAATTAGGTCCTAAATTATTGATTTATTATGTGTGAATCTGAGTGCCACTTTTAACCCTCTTTCCGTATATCTACAATGAGTAACAAACCAATGCTTGGAAAATAAGCACAAGGTCGTTTTATAAATTATATCTGGAAACCTGCCTAGATCCTGTAATAGCTGGTTCCTTCATTTCTATATTTATATAAGCATGGAACTGACTCGTGTGGGGATTGGTGGTAGATGTTAGGTTGTTTATTAGAGAAAAAGAAAAGAAAATATGATTATCAGTGATAAATCCAAGTTTTGTTGTTCTGGCTTTTTTAAGGAAAAAATTATTGACACAGGAAAACATTAGGTACTGGATTTGTTTAATGAGCTCTATGAAGAAAAACATTGGTTTTTCTTTACGTTTGGGGTTATCCTAGCACATGTTAAACCTCAAATGCTTATTTTACATTACAAAGAGATCTTTAATGAATATCTCATAGCAGTGAGCGTTGCAGGGCTTAATAATCAATATCTCTACAATGGAGTGTGTGTTAATTCTATTTAAGTAAATGACTATGTGTGACCATCTGAGTGAACCAATTACACTAGCACTTTTTAAAGTACTGGCTGTGTACCCAGCGCTGTGTGTAGCTGAGATATGAATCAACAGGCAAACCAGGTTAATGATCCTTCTATGCCATTTCATTGCAGATGTAGTGAATATATAAGGTTTGGCCTGATGTAGTGAATATATAAGGTTTGGCCACATGTAGTGAATATACAAGGTTTGGCCTGTCATAGAAATTAATAGACATTTACTTAACTTTTATCTCCTAGTTCTTTTATGAAATAGGGCTTTTTACCTGAAGAGAGAAGTGTAAAACTGGGAAATTAATGGATTTTATGCTGTTCTTAATTAATGCAACCATGTCATATATTTTGAGGAAACACTATGATTTTAATATTTGTGGATAAATGCAGGATAATTTTACTCATTTTCAAGAATGTAGACTATAGCTAAATTGATAGGGTATTCTTTTCAGAATCTTTTCCTTCATTCTCATTTTGCCCCTTCAACTCACTGCTTGAATTTTTTCAAAATAAAATTTGTTTAGAAATAATAAAAAGTTGCTCTACTTTGAATAACTCTGTACTTAAATGAAAGGAAAAAATTCTTCTTTTCATATTTTTCAAATATCTTCCTCCAAAAACATGTATGGTAAAAATCAAATTAGTTTGGATTTCATTATTTTAGAATTTGTTTTATTTCACTTATCTTTATTGTGACACAAAATAACTTGCTGGAAAAAATGCTGATGTTGGAAATTTCCCATGAAAAAGAATAAACCTTCTCTCTCCGGCACCTCCCCTCCCCATTAAATTAAAGGTTGATCAGGGGCCATGTATCTCTTCCTATGCTGATCATAAACCATTCCTTCCTGGAGAGGGGGGAGCGGGGCAGGACTAGTGATTGGTTACTTGGTTTAGGTGACCACATCAAGCATGTAATTCTGCTCCTTGTGTCTTCTGTTTTTCCTATCTAGGTTGTTCACAGTGCTGTCAATTTCCCAAAGTCTACTCGTCTTCCATTACCAGATAAGATCCTTCAATCTCTGTGAATTCTCCCAGTTGTCCCTCCTAAGGCAATCTAGTAGTCTACCATCACAGACTCTGAGCTCTGCATTCACGTTCTGGCTCCGCTATCTGCTATGTGATTTTGGCAAAATGTGCTTCACTGTTCTCTTGTGTACAGCGAGGGTCATAATAACTGTACTCGTTTCGTGGAATTGTTCTGATGATTATGGAGGCTAATGCATTTAAAGAGCTAAGTCTAGTTCCTGGCACATAGGATATTTATCAATGTATACACTGTTCATATGTATACCCACTATATCAACTTATAAGCATGGTTTATATTCTAAACTTTCTTGCTTCTTCATGGTATAAATAAGCACCCTCCATAATTGTCTAAAACATCCATTTTAGTGATTGCATAGTATTCATTTGTATGTCAGACCCTCTTTTTTTTTATCGTGTTTTACTTTAAAAATAAAGGTTTTTTAACGGTATAATTGTCATTGCATAGTTAAATGCTTGTGCAAATCTAAGATTGCTTTGCTATGATTAATTTCCAGGAGAGGAGTTACTAGGTCAAAAAGTATGAATATTTTTAATGGTTTTGAATCAGATTCCAGTTTGCCTTTACAGAACATCACTCCTTCCAGCACTATTATTGAAAAAACAAAACACAACTGAGTAAATGTGAAAGATCTTGTTGACTGTATTCAACGATTCATGTATCCAGTCCAGCAGATAGAGAGTAGATGGTTTGGAGATGTGGTTCTTAACATAAGGGACTCCATTTTGTTCCTCTGTTATTGTTTCTAACATTATTATAGTTTCTTTTCACTTTGGGCCAATTTAGTGGGTGACAAAAAAGATTTTTGTTTAAATTTACATTTCTTTGAATGCTGAGGAAGATAAGAATTGTTAGTATTCTTTTAGGTCTTTAGTATTTCTTTTTCTGTGAACTGCTTATCTGTATGTATCCTTTCCAACTTTTCTATTGGTGTGTGCATCTTTTTCTGTATTGATAATGTGACAGAAACATAATGATCACTAGATTTGTTTTTTAGGGTGAGGGAGTTCAAAGGGTCCAAAATGACTGCATTGAGTATTTGACATATTTAGTTTATCAACATGTAATTAACAATATTGTTCAAGTCTTGACTTACAGAACAGCAGCTTTCTGTGGTTTAACCTAATAATTTAAGGTTTTGTGAAATTGTCAAGCAGTTGAGTAGACTGCCTCAGACTTGTACGTGAATTTTGCTATTTGGCTTATGCAAGCCTATTAGACTATTTTCAATCATATTTTTGGCTTGAGAAATAAAGGTTATTAAGAATCTACTTCTAAATGATTGGGTGCCGTCTCCCTATTGCAGTGACAAAAGATTTTGAATATAGTTTCCAAAATATAACATATAATCGGATTTAATTTTTCAACAAATTGTGAATGACATTAGCCTATTATTGCATTGTGGATTGCAGATATTTCAACTGGAAGTGATGGAGCTTCAGTTTATAAACACTTATGTTGCCTAGTGTTTTAAAGTTTGCTCGTAACTTTCATACATTATCTTGTTTGATTTTGACAATAACCCAATGAGGGACACAGAGCAGTGCCCTGTTATTATAGACGTGAAGGCTAAGGCTCAGAGAGGTTAAGGAACACCCAAAAGCCAGACAGCTAATATACTGCAGGCACTGGCTAAGAACCCATGTCTTCAGACTGTGAATCTAGTGGGTTTTTTTTCTCTTCCTTGATCATTGAATCACTTGACCTGGAAATATGTGCCTTTACCTTTGTTTGAAAAATAAAACCAGTGGGATTCTAAACCTCCTGAGAAGCAATAATGTGAAGCTCCCAAGTTCCATTGCTCTGTTTTTGTTGTGTCTCTCTTATTTTAAGAACATATGTTTCAGAATTTGCTGTGTAAACGCCAGTTTGAATTTTACAATGAAAAGTGAAAAACAATGGCATGAGAACATGTTTATTTTATTTAATATGTATGGTGTTCACAGGGCTTGCTTCACTTTCAATTGATTTCACAGTTTGTTTGTTGTTTTTTTTAGCAGCGTAGCCTTGGGGTAATGTCAAGTTACTCATAAAGAAGGGATTTTAATGAATATCCATGGAAGTACTCTCCTCATTTATTTCTGGTGCCTTTTTTTCTCTAACTAAATGCTATAGCTGGTCTCTGGAGCACAATGTGATACTGAATCAGTTTCCCATCACTAGTTTCAATTCTTTCTTGAGCTCTCATACCCAGAAACTATCATGCCGAGGATCAGTGCCCTTGTGGTAGAATATATTGGTTCAGGGAATTACTGTTCTAGTCTGAGTTTTCCAGTGCAATTATTTCCTTCATGAAATAAGTTAAATAGGGTGGGAGGCAGATTGGGGCAAAATCTCAGTATTTCTTGAAAAATTGTAAAGAATAATTGAAAATTTAAACAAAATTGAAGAGAGAAAGCATGGCCAAGCTGTGACTGGGCCATTATTATAAATTTCTTGTTCATGGTCATGTCGTTAAATATATAACAAGTTAAGAAATAATGCTTGCAAGAACAGATTGGAACTGAGATGGATTTAAATTAATCATCTGTGTGTGTGTGTGTGTGTGTATTAAATAGAGGATATATCCTCTATTCTCTTATATTCTGCCTTTTTGGCAAAAAAATTCCCATCTTCCCTTTCGGAAGCCTCTTGGAAGAGACCAATTTCTCTGATTTGTTTTTTATTCAACTACTCACTTTTACCTGCTGATTTATAGACTTTTTTTTTTTTTTTTTTTTTTTTTTTTGCTGTACGCGGGCCTCTCACTGTTGTGGCTTCTCCCGTTGCGGGGCACAGGCTCCGGATGCACAGGATCAGCGGCCATGACTCACGGGCCCAGCCGCTCCGCGGCATGTGGGGTCTTCCCAGACCGGGACATGAACCCGTGTCCCCTGCATCGGCAGGCGGACTCTCAACCACTGTGCCACCAGGGAAGCCCCTGATTTATAGACTTTTGATTAGCTTTTATACATTATAAAAATAGATATTTTATTTGCAAAACAATTCTATTGTTCTTAGAAATAAAACTATTCAGAATATGCTGGATTATCAGAGGATGTCCACATTCCTGGTTTTTTTTTTCTTTTTAATTAGCAGCACAGTAGAGCAAAACTATTTAGAAATTAAAAGACGAAAAGCTATATACGTTTTAGTAAATCTGATCATAGGATAGTACTTCTAGAAGTCTGTGGAGAAATACTTGACCCTGTTTTTTACGTAAAGGTCAAAATCTGAGTAAAAATGAGGATAGAAGAAGAATGTTCATATATGTTCTCTGTAATTATTTTGGAGCTAGGTCACCAAATTAAAAAGGATGGATTCAGTTCAAATGACTTTGAGTGTAGGTTTTTGAGCTTTTTATGGTTCAGTTTCATAGATAAAGGCACTTGAAAATTATTAGCATTTTCTTATATCAAGAACATTTACTGCAGTTAGAAAGTATGCTAATGACAAATAACGTGAAAAGGTTGTATGCATCTGTGCCCCTTTATTTTGGCTGCCATTTGGAAACCTAGTCCCTTATGCACTTGGCCGTTGTGGAGCTCAGTGCTTGAAATGTTTATTGAAGTGTGAATTTATATGAAAACTAATGAATACATGCATTTTTACACTTGCCTTTCTACTGATATGTAGTGTGGCACTCTCTCTGTAAGGATTGCATCCAAGCCTTTGATGTAGTGAAACTTTCCATTAGCAACAGTTCTGTGAGGCTACCTGCCTCTTGGTAGGGAATTGTTCCTTCATGACAGCCATCCTGCTTTGATGAAGCTATTCCTTTCATTGTGTTTATGTGCCTTACTTGTTAAGAATACTAAGAGCTCTGTTTACAGATGACACTGAGTTTTATGTTAAACCTTCGAAATTACAGTAGATGGAAATAAATACAAGCAAAACTGAAACTATGAAGCACTTCTGCCCTCCTTTGTGTATGATGTCGGGAGGGAAAGAGAATTGTAGACAGGTTATAAGAAGGAAAGGTTAATTGCTTAATTAAAGGCAAATAGGAGACTAAAGGTAAATCAGACTCATTGAATAATACACAGTAATACTCCCCCAACACACATGCAATGGAAGAATACTACATTTACTCCAAATTACTGTTGTAGAGAAAACATTTATAATTATAGAACTGGAAAATAAGGTTCTAGAAAGATTAATGTGTAAATAGCACCAACAACGTTGTCAAATTTAAGCTGAGTTTTAACCATCCTAAAAAATGAATAGGAGTTATTCTTATCCATCCTAGTCAAAGTTATTCGTCCTGCTCTTTTATAAATATAGGTATTCAAATAAAAACCATGTCCTAGTTGTTTATCTGATTCCAGTTTAGCTGAGGTGGTCAAGGAAGGCTTTCTGAGGAAGTGCTATTTGAATTGAGCCCTAATGGGACCACCATGGAAGCAGGCATCCATGCCAAGACTGGGAGAATGGCTTTTGAAGCAGAAGGAATCGAAAATATGAAAGCCTTCAGAGGGACTGAGCTTAGTATGGGGGTGAAGGACAGGAAAGAAGGAAGAAGGGTGGGAGTGACACGAGGTTGAAACAGGAGTCAGATTTTGCTGGACCTTGAAGACTATGGTAAGGAATTTAGATTTTTAATTACAAAGGGAACCCACTGGAATGTGTGAAGCAGGAAAGTGACATCTGATATTCAATGTAGAAAGAGCATCCTTGTTTCTCTGTGGAGAACGGAATATGGGGAGAAGAGAGGGCGAGGGTTTTCACAGTCATTTGAGCAAAAGATTCTGGTTCAGTTATTTATTTATCCACAAAAAATCCAATGAACTCCTACTGCAAGCTAGGGCACAGTAGTTTGTCCTGGGGGCCCCAGGGTTACTAAGAGAGGTAAGGACTCTGCTCTGACAAACTTTTGCCTCTATTAGAGGTGCAGGTAGTGTTAAGTCCTGTGAAGACAATAAAACAAGGTAGTGCAGTGAAGGAGGTGTGTCCATTTAAATAGAGTGTCATGACCATGGTGGAACCTGAACGACTAGAAGCAGCCAGGCATGAAAGGGCCTCATGAAAGAAGTTCCAAGTACAGGAAAGAGCAAGTGCAAAGGCACTAATGGGGAACAAGTTTGGCAAAAAAAAGAACACTATTGTGGCTGGAGGGACCAAATGAGAGGCGATTACAGCCCCAAAGAAGTCAGCTGGGGCCTCATCATATAGAATAAGAAGTCGTTTCTTATGAGACTTTTGGGCAAGTGGGCATGGAGACAGAGAATGAGGTAAAGACTGGGGAAGAGTTTATGGTGCTGTGTCAACTATTTATGTCTTCTGGGGACAAGTACAGGATGTATCCACCGGGTTGGGAGCCCTATACTCCTCATGTGTCATTCACTGTATAAAGCAATTGATTCATGAACATCCTTGTTGTCTCTTTCCATTAGTTTATGAAAATGGGGGTGTTAGCTTCCTTCTTATTTAGTTGTTTTAAGAAACTCTTGTTCATGATAATTGTCAGGAATTTGATTTTCTTCTCACTACTTTATAAATTCCAAAATGACGATGGCTTAGAGGGAAACAGAAACTTCCTTGTTCTTAAAAGAACAAAATGAGCCATATACATGGGGAATATTTCTCCCACCGTTTAAAGTAGTATTGCTTGAAGTGGTGTATAATACAACCTTCACTTTACTCTGTGAAAATCCCTAATGCACAGATACATTTGAAATTACCCCAGTGTCTAGTTTGCTCCAGTTAACGTTCTCTTTAATGGGAGCAGGTGGAAAACTTGAAAGAAGAATTATTAAAATGGCTGTTTGGGCTATTATTTGAACATGTAAGTTGTTCCGACCAGAACGTGAAAATTATTGGAAAGGAAAGTTATTTTTCATTGACTTGAAGACCTGATCCGGAACTGTTATGAAAGTGGATGTTAAGTGGGGTCTGTGCTATCTGCTTCATATACACAATGGATAATTGATTTCCTCAGCCCAACTAATAGAATATTTTTCAACCGACCTTGGTGCAATTGCATTATATAGTTGCAATTTTCAACATTACATTTTAATAGAATTTTTGGGGCCTCTTTGTTATTAATAAAATTAAATATAATCAGAAATGAAAATCTCTGCTGAAATAGTCACCTTGTCGCCCTTCACAAACAGGGGAGACCTTTGTACTCTTCTTGTTTCCTGTCACTGCTTTGCCTAGAGGAAGCAGTACATGCACATTTGTTGAATCAGATTGACTCTTCTTCCCCAGATTCATTCTGCCTCAAAAAGACCAAGATTTTTTCCTTCAAATGGGAAAAAAATTCTAAGCAACACCCTCAAAATATGAAATCAACCACAAAATTCATTACTTGAGATTTTTCATTTAGAGAAATGATCATAATGACATGCTGTGTTCATGAGTGAGATTTTCTGTCTTTAAGCTCTTAATGTATAGTTTGCCTTTAAAATTAAGTTGCCTACTTTTCTAAATCAAACATAGATTAAACAGCCACAAAATTACTCTCTGGATCGTTTCTTTGCCACTGCAGGGATGTGGCACATGTTTAACATTGTGGATCTTATTGTTTTAATTTTAAGAGATAACATGAGAAAATACTTATTAAAATAAAAAATCACTCCAGCCTAGTAGGGTAATATAGGGTGTGTTTCCTTTCAGTCTTTTTTCTGTTAATAATATTGTTTGAACTGAATTTTAATATAAGAAATTTTGAAGATGTGTGAATGGATACCAGCATTTAGTCAGAACAAAAGACAGAAGATATAGCTGGCAGAATGTTCATACTTAAGGCAGTAATTAACTGATATTTAAAGCATGTTTTATGGTAGAATAATATCCCTGTCCAAAATATAGACAAAATTAAAAAAAAAAAAAAGAGTACTCAAAGGCATTCTTAGTAAAAAGCTGCCTGCCCTTAACTTGAAGGATCTAGTTAACATGAGAGAGAATATGATCACACAAATTAAACAAAAGCCTTAAAAAGCACAGAGTAGAGATTTAATTAAAGACTGTTTTCCATAGAAATTTGTGCTAAAAAGGCAATGTTGTTTGCCTGGGATGTGTTTTATCTTACTGTTGGGAGTCAGTGCTGGGCACTGGTTAAAAGCTCAAGACATGGTGGTCGGATCAACCCAGCTCCTCATTTTCTTATCTGAGTGGAGTGGGGCAAATTACATAACCTCTTTAAGAGTCTCAGATTTTTCATCTGTTAAACAGCCAGTAGTAGTATCTGCCTCATACAGTCTGGTAAGGATCCACTGAGGTAATGCATGCTTTGTAGGTTTCTGGGACAGGGAAAGATTAATAATAACCATTCAACAGGACTGAAGCCTTTCTTATAGGGCCAGGTGTATCTAACCACATAATTATGAATATATTGGAGAAAATGTTATCTAAGCAGGAGAAAAACTTGGAAGAGGGCTAAAAATATCTGAGGATCCCATGTTTATAAAAAAAAAATGAAACATCCCTGAATATTGAGTAATAAATTTCTCATTGCTTAAGATTGGAAGGATGACTCAGAAACACTAAATTTCAAAAAATATTCCATTCTATTTGCCTCCAGAAATTGCATAAAGTGAAAATGTTTTTGTTATTCCACGAAGGAATAGCTTGAATTTTAAGTAATTAATGCTTTCAGTTGTTTCCAAATTTATAGAAATGTGTTTTTTTTTAACTGGTAGTTGTGTAACTTATTTTTTTAGTAAGTTATTGTGATTGGAATTGATTGTGTCTCTGGCAATGATTTCTTCTTGAGCATACTTTTCTCTGCCTGGACGATTCCATCACCTCTACCACATTGGCATCAACAGAATTCTGATATATCCTTGACTGATAGAGGTGTGGCCATTTTCTCTTTTGACCTTATAAAGTAGTGAGAGCCACTGGTGTGCCCTTTCCGCTAAATTGATGGAAAGTGCTTCACTGTGTAATATCTCATTAATAGAGATGGGTAATGACAAACTTGGGACGGTTTATGTAGCTGACAAGCAAAGCACCTGCTCATGTTAAAGGGATGGATGACCCATGACCACATGGACACTTTAGACAAAGTAGAACTTTGACAACTGGTAGAAATCACCCCCTTCACCAGATGGGATATCGTGTCTGCCTTTTCTTTTCTCACAACGGTGACTCTTCTTTCTTCCCTGTACGTTCTAAGGATTTCAGTGTGTTTCATGCTGGGTTCCCTGAGACGCATAGGGCTTGCAGGAAGTCTGTCCTGAGAGCAAAATGTGTTGGGGAACAGCAATGGACAGAGGAAACATTGAACTTTCTAACGTTGATATGGGGCCTCTGCTGGTCTCAGCTCTGAGGCTGCCTGGAGCTGAAATGTCCCTTCGGTGGTGTCTCAGATTGAGGCATGGGGGGCCACGTCATTGTTAAGGAATGCAGGTTGCTCCAGAGTTAGGGTATTAAGCTTGAACAGAGCAGCTCCCTTCAGCTAAGGTCAGGTCCTGGAGAGAGACGCAGCGTTGAATAGTTGGCCATAGACTGACAGCTAAGGAACCATCCTTCCCACGTGTTCCTCCATCCTGAGGGCGGATCTGGGGGACCCACCGCCATAACTACTCCACAGCGCAGCCTGAGGGAGTTGTCTTGAACGAGCTCTTAAATTTCCACCCAATTCTAAACATCTGGTAAAATTTAGTTCTAATAGTAAAAATGATAAAGACATTATTATGATTATTATTGTTTAAGGTACATGTAATACTGAGGTGGAATTTGTTCTTTTGTCTATAAGTAAAGGAAAATAGTGTCTGGGATAGAGGTTTTTAGTCTTATTAGTCAAACATTTTCATTGAATTATTTTATTCCAGGTTAGCTTTGCTTTTGAAACTCAAAATTAAGAAGGCTTGACTTCTGTGGGCTGTGTTTCAAGGGAGATGAAAGGGAAACAGGGCTCCAAGCACAGAACTGTGAAGTGATTGGAAACATTGGGCCCTTCTCTGGAGAAACACTGTCCTTTTTCCATGGCTGCTTGGAACGCTGCTTGGCACGGTGCATTCTGAATTTTGTGCATCCGTTGCCCAACACACAGCCCACCCGATCCCAGCACGAGGTGTTGGAATATATCCACTACTTCCAGGGCCGGGACGAGGGTAGGGTAAGTGAGGTACTCAGCTTGGGTGCCAAACTTAAGGAGTAATCAACAGAAAAAATATTTTAATGCAATATTTTAAAAAGTCAAAATTACAGCCAACATATGATGATAAATTATAAATATTATAAATAGCAACCAGATCATTATTACTTATTTTCCCTTCGCCCCAGCTTTCACTGTGGCTTGGCTGGGTACTGGCCGCTTACTCCTTAGAAAGAATCTGATAAACCTATCTTCAACCCCATGGACCTGATTGAATAAGCAATTCTGTAAATGCCCCAAATGAAATCAATGCAGATATTCCTTAGCAATTCTAAGAAAATAATGGAAGGAATATATTTAAATGTCTGAGTAAAGTATACATGAATCACAACAGCCTGAGGCAGACCGCTGGGAGCTAGGAGCTGGCATCAGGGCTGCAGATGATGAGATAAGGAGAGGATTGCAGGCTAAACGGGTTTCACTAAATCATCAATCTAGGGACACAGCCAGTGGTCAAATCCCAGAGCCACTGAGATGTGTGAAAGCTGAGACTCAATCCTGTGGTCAAAGGTGAACTGGAAGAGCAGAAGGCTTGCAGGCCCCAGTACTCCCAGAAGAGTGTGTGTTGTGAAACCACTGTTGCTTTTTTCTTTTTTCTTGTGACTGATCCCACCAAGTCCTAACGTAAAAACTGGAAACCTCTCTCCATTCCCTATAGAATAAATGCAAAATTTCTCAATAAGGCATCTGAGGCCCTTCATGCAATATGGCAGTTACGTGTCTCATCTCTTCCCTAACCCCACCTTTACAAAAACTTGACCCAAAGTCACAAATATGAACAGCTTTGGCTCCAGTCAAAACCCCCTCTCTGCTCCCCAGCTTTAGGGGTGCCTACCCTGCACTTTTTTTGATTTCTTCTCTGATTTCTCATCCCGGAGAGTAATTATTCCCAAGGCAAGATTTTATTGACTATGACTTCCTCTTTGAAGACTTTGCTGCCTCTTCCCAGGTTGGGTTAAAAACAGAAACTTCTTCCTCCCTTTGAGCCCACTGTACTGACACAGAATGATATGTTTACATGTTTGTTTCCCAGTAGGCTTTTATTTGTTACTGAGGAATGAAAATTATTATAATAGAAAGTGTTTATATAGTACTTCCCGGAGCCTAGGCATTGTGAAAGTGCTTACATATGATATTTTATGTGATCTCAATACCTTTCATACTATCATTTCATACTGTAATGCTTCATATTATTGCCATTTTATCTGTAAGTAAATCAAGGCCTGGGGAGCCTTCAATTCTGCAGGAAGCTACGTTCATCTTTGTACTCCCAGCTCCTAGCACAGCTACAGCCTCAGAGGTACACACGACAGTTCAGTGAGTGAATAATGAATGCATTGATGGTTGTGATCAGCCAGAACAAGTAGAAGAGCAGGTCTTTTGTCCATTTCACGATACATACACAGGTACATACACATGCACATTTGTACTCATTTTAATAAAGTTTTATTGCAGTTGATAATCTTTGTGGGTAAAACTTTTAGATACGATATCATGCATTTTCTTTTGCAAAATCATTATTCACACTATGATAACTTTAACAGTATTCTAGTGGAATTTAACTCAAATATATAATAGCTAACCAAATTAGCAAAGTCAAAATTCCCTACCATCCTAGTTTTGAGAAACTCTGACAACTTTATTAAATTGAGGACCCAATATATTTTTTTAAAGTATCAAGATTTTATTTGCATTATTTCAGGTGAAAAGAATATATTTAGCAATTAAATAGAAGGACAGTTTTATTGAGGACTTAAATGTAATATAGAAAGGTAGTAATCACCCAGTCAGTGAGACTTTACAAACAGTGTAGGGTGATATTATGGAAAAAAGGGGCTTCCTTATTTCATAGAAAGCAGGTATTAAAGTGTGGACATATTAAACGGAGAATGTTGCCTGCCTGGGAGCATCGAACCAACAGCAATCCATCTCCTGCTGTTAAAATTTATCCAAAGAGCTCGGCTTTTCTTTCCATCTCTCAGGGATGAAAATCTGTATTCTCTCCACTGTAATATCATCTGTTGAAAATGTTCAATGTCTGAAGATTAAAAACTTCTCTACTCTGGAAGCAGACTTTTTAAAATTTCCTGGCCTTGGAGACAGAGGAAAACTACCAATGTATAATGAATATCACCCAGAGTTTTTTTACTTACTACTTATATTCTTAAATATGGTCTGCATTAGCACCTCTGAGATTCACGGAGATATTACATCACTATTAGATCCTCTCTTCTGACATTTTCAGTAGTATTCTTCTGAGATTCCCAAGGAATCTTACGGGGAGGAGAAAGCTACCAGGTGTTTCTCCAGCATGTACTCTGCCCCCTGCCTCCATCGTAGAGTTTTATAGCATAAACTTCTGTGCATTACTGGTTTGAACAAAAACTTGAAATGCTAGAGGGAAAAAAACTACCATTTTGAAAATCACTATCTAATCCCATTCTACTCATTTTACAGATAGGAAAACTGAGGCCCAGATGGGACACTGTTGGTTGCTAGTGGCACTAGAGCCAGTCATTATGTGACGGGAGACTTGGAGCACCGAGTATGTGTCTTCTTCCTTCAGACCAGAATCCTTCCACTAAAGCTAACTCTCTTGTGTACAGTGGCTGGGCTGAATCAACTGGAATCTCAGGCATTGCCATTACATAGATTAGAAAAGGGGGAATGAAATGTTTGCTCAAATGACCTTAAACCTTTTATTCTGCCATTGAACCAGCTGAACATTCTCCTAAAGCTAATTTCAGTACCTCTGATGGGCTGCAGTACTCATGTATATTTCTGTAAACTTTCTGTTTCTCAGAGCCTCCTCAAAAGAAAAAAAAAATCTGTCCTTTATGAGATTTTTGTTATTTTATTTCCTCCATCAATTTCGTCACCACCCCAGGCTATGAAGAGTTTTTGTACTCAGTAAAGTGAAAACTTGACATTAGTATCTGGATTCATAATGGGGACCACAGCTGAGGGATATGGGTGCTGTATAGGTGGCTTGTTAAGGGATAGTCCAATGACTGAGGCAAACGTTTCAGCTTCTGATGATTTTTTCTTAACTCCTGGTAATTGCTTCTGTCCTTGCCTTTGCTCCCCAGCCCTAGACTCACTACCAATCCGTGTAGCTGGTGGGTTAACTAAGCAGTTGATTAAAATACTTGTTTGTTATTCAGGAGAAATCAGAATAGTAGCCCTTAGGCATTCTGGAATAAGGGTCTCAGTCTCTTTATTGTTTACTGTTTTAAGAAAAGGGACAAGCAATTACTTGTAGTTGAATTCTCTCTCTCTCTCTCTCTCTATATATATATATATATTTTTTCTTTTTTTTCTTCTGGCCTCCATTATACTGTAAGTTTGTGCTGGGCAAGGCAGTGCATCTCCTGTGGACTGATGGACAGACAGTCTATCATTTGTGTGTCGTGACCCACACAAAAAGAATGACAAATAGGAACATTTGAGCTGGGATTTGAGCTGGGATTATGTGTCCTCAGGAATTCCAGGTACCTGTGGAAACAATTGCCGGATAGACACACGATCCTCAGGCTTTGGATTTGATCAATATGTGAAAACTCCAGGGATGCTTTTTCTTCCTAGCAATACTGGATTGCTGCCTTGCTAATATTCTTTACTCTAGCGTGCCTTGGGCTAAGGTTGCAGTCAAGAATGCTGTGACAGTTTTACTGTAGTACTTAATTGTAGTGTGAGGAATTCTTTTGGGGAAGGAAAACACTGATGGTAGAAAAACAAGCAAAAAAAAATTAAGGGAGCTTGGATGATTGCTAAAATAGTAGTTAATGCTTTTCTTAGTCACATGCCATGTAAATGAAATGATAGATTTTTTTACAAGTCTCCACTGAGAGTGTTTTTTCCTAACGCAAAACAAGAAGGAGAATGTGAAATACATAATTAGGAATAGAGTTCAATTTTACCATTACTATTATTATACTCTGTATCGTTAGCATAATATTAGTTTTGAAAGTGAAAAGAGAAAGAAAAGAAGTTAGGAAGTTACGTGAGCG
This sequence comes from Aethalodelphis obliquidens, assembly GCF_003676395.1. Lineage (NCBI taxonomy): Eukaryota > Metazoa > Chordata > Mammalia > Artiodactyla > Delphinidae > Aethalodelphis > Aethalodelphis obliquidens. The sequence goes on along the minus strand of NW_020837959.1, from coordinate 16,088,925 downwards.
GATGGAGAGTACCATTCTGACATTTGTAGAACTAACTCTGAGTTCTGTCTGAGGAAAGAAAAGGGGAAATGGCTTGGGAAGCTCCATCAGTAGAAAGCAGTAGGCAGAGAGAAATGGCTTAGCAGATGGCAAGATGGAGAGAGATAAGACAGACTGAACAACTTGTAGAGTAGACCCTGCAGAGGAGGATGGGGGTGTAAATAGGAACAAGGACCAGCAGCCTTACTGAGCTCAGAACTTGCTTGGTAGAACGTAACAATAACAACACCACACATGACTTTGACACCATAAAGTCCTACTTGTTTGCTCTTTACATCTCCAAAAAACCCTGCAAAGTGCTTCTTTTAAGGAGTTTAGGTATTTATATAATTTTACGTTTATATGAAAGCTATATCATTACCAAGCTATTCTGCATTTGAAACTGAGGGAAATAGTTTATTCCTTCATGAAATTGTATTGATAGGCAACAGTTTCTCACTATTCCAAAAATTTAAAAAATTCAGCTGATAACACTTAGACTGGTAATAATAGACGCAAATACTAGAAGGCTGGTAGTGAGAAAATTAAGCCTAGATGTACCACTAGACTTTTGTGTTCAAAACTTCTACCATTAAGTGTTTTGGGAACGACGTAATCTTTTTTTTAATTTTATTTTTTCTTTCTAACAAGAATGAACCATCTTTGCTCTCATAATATTTTGAATCCAGGAAATTTTGTTGATCTTTGCCAAAGCAAGCAGTATTTTGACTATCATGATCTTGAGATATTAATATTTTTAACGCTAGACTAAGCACATTTGTTATTATTACGCTAACCTAACATTTCCTATGAAGCACTTGTATTGACCATGGAATCAAGTTCTATGCAATGCATGATTTATACCCTTAAGGAATTCATGTCTATTTTAAATCAGGTTGGAAAGAGAGATTCGTTATCAGAAAGGACACATTTACCTATAAAGTGTCGGGGGAACAAGGTTTGTCCATATAAGGTCTCCATAAAGTCCTTATTCATTTTTAAACTTGAGTAACTAAAATGATAAATATTTAAACATTATATCTATACATCACAGATAAAAGCAAATCCAGCTTAATTCAAAAAGTCACTTGCAATTTGCTATTATATACACAACACACATTCTTCAAGTCTTAAAATCTTACAAATACATATGAAAGCCATCTTTATGGAATTATCTGAAAATGATAAGTATATGCTATGAATCTGGATATTAAGGATTTTGAATGAAGAAAAAAAATTTGGATTGAAGAAAAAAGATGGTCAATGTTGGCTTTGAAAGTAATTCTAGGCAAATTTTATTGAAATATTTATCCGAGTACCTAGCAAACAGTAGGTGATTGGAACATAAAGTGTTGCTTTTCTTCCTGGAATTAAGATATATTTAAGTTGCTATTCTGGAATGGCATCGTGATGATAAAAATGGCTAGAGATCAGAAAGTCAGATATTATTTTTTTAAAGTCTGTTTAATGGACCATGAGAGTCCAGTGAAGTTCAGTGTTCTTTCACCCAAAATGTGCCCTTAGAAGTTTACAAAAAACAAACAAACAAACAAAACTATTCTCCTATATACATATATCACTGAACACCGCTGTCAAATACAGAATCCTTAGATGGAATATGTAATCAGACTGACTCAGAATGGGGCACAAGATGTTTTTCCAAATTTAATTCATCTAATGATTATTGAGAATACCCTGCCAACCTTTAATAAAGACATTACACACAGTGAATTATGTATAAGTACTGCTCTCAGAACGTCCAGATGCTACTGTGTGAACATGGCAAGGGGGAGGAAGGTGGTGGCAGTAGGTGAGAATTATTGACAGAGCCATGCATGACTATATCTCCAGCCAAATCTTTGCTGGGAGGCTTACTAAAGGCAGAAGTTAAATGCATTGGTACAACAGCAAATAGGGCGTCAGGCTGTTGAGTGGAAATGATTTTTGAGCGGGGCCAGGCCGTGAAGGCCTGAAGACAGTGAACAAAGTGTAAGCAAGAGCCCCAGGCCCACGGATAAATGAGTTGAAGTTTGGTGGCTTTGCCAAAATATCTTCAAAAGTTCAATCTTGCCCAAGCATTTTAATGTGTGCTGCTAGGGAAGGAAGCGCTAAGAACATGCAGTTTAAAGTGGGATGGCAGTACTAATGCCCCAATACGCTCCCTTGCTAAAAGGTGTATTCGTTTACTACCTAGTGGGAACAAGCAGTAAATAAAAGCAAAGCACAGCTTGCACATGTTATGTGAAGGCAAAATGAGGTAGAAAATTAAAGATATTTATCTCCATTATTCTCCTTTAAAATTTTTTGTTAACTAATCTGCAACCCAAAGAAAGGGATAAAGCATTGCTGAGATTCTGAGGGTAAGAAGGGCAAAGCCAAAGGGAGCTTTGGTGAAGATTTTGGTAGGAAAAAAAACTCTCAAAGTTTGTATTTGGAAATTGTTCTTTTCTCACTTAAAGCGTGACTATGTTTCTTTTTACAAAAACCGCTCTACTGAGAGCTAGAGAAGAGTTTCTGTATTTAAGTAAATCGATGCTAGCTAATAGTGTGGCATAAAAATTCGGGGATTTTTTGAACAGTGAATAGATGATATATTTGAAATCGTGATGTGTTATGAAAAATATTTTGGAGCTGGAATCTCTCAGTCTGTGAAATCTGGTTCAATGAGATGTGGAGGGATGTTGGTACAAATTCCACTACTGGTGGTCCCATGAAGCAGAGTCATAGGGAGATTTCTGGCCAGTCTATCTTTGCTGCCCCAGGACCTCAAAAGGTATTTCCTGAGGTCCAGTCTGTTCTGGGATCCCCAGTAAAACAGCTGAAGTTCTATGTAAATAGGTGTGAAAGGAGGCAGTGGGAAAGATCACAGCCTTTGCAACTAGATAAACTTGGTTTTGAAAATTAGCCAATTGATCTGACTTCTAGAGTCATTTACCTGACTAATCTGAGCCTTTCAGAGTTGCTGTAGAATCTTGAATAATAAATATGCCACATACTGTGCTGATGACAAAGAAATGTGGAACTATAAGTTTAGAGCAAATTTTATGTAACTGTAAGTAAATTATGGAAATGGAAATACTATCAAAATAATAGTACTGAATAAAGGAGAGAGGCAGAGAGATTTTCCAGGGGCTGCTGGGCTACGGTGGGTTTTTATGGGGCAGAGGGTGTGGACATAATCATAGTAGAGTCTTTGCCTTATGTCCTACTGATACATGGCAGATAGGAGACGTGAAACTGTACGAAAGAATACGTGATTTACCGTTGCACTGAGGGCAAGAATACCAAGAAAAGTGCCACCCAAACAGAGAGGTGGATTCAAAGTGGTGTAATGAGTTAATACCTTATAAAGATGATAGGAGTTGAGAGAAGGGAACCCTCCTACACTCTTGGTGGGAACATAAGTTGGTACAGCCACTATGGAGAACAGTATGGAGATTCCTTAAAACACTAAAAATAAAGCTACCATATAACCCTGCAACCCCACTCCTGGGCATACATCCCAAGGAAAACATGGTCCGAAAGGATACAGGCACCCTAATGTTCATTGCAGCACTGTTTACAATAGCCAAGGCATGGAAGCAACCTAAACGTCCATCGACAGAGGAATGGATAAAGCAGATGTGGTACATCTCTACAATGGAATATTACTCAGCCATTAAAAAGAATGAAATAATGCCATTGGCAGCAGCATGGATGGACCTAGAGATTGTCCTACTGAGTGAAGTGAGTCAGACAGAGAAAGAGAAATATCGTATGATATCCCTTATATGCAGAATCTAAAAAGAAATGATACAAATGAACTTATTTACAAAACAGAAACAGACTCACAGACTTAGAGAAAGAACTTATGGTTACCAGGGGGAAGGATGCGGGGAAGGGATAGTTAGGGAGTTTGGGATCGACATGTATGCACTGCTGTATTTAAGATGGATAACCAACAAGGACCTACTGTATAGCACAGGGAACCCTGCTCAATGTTATGTGGCAGCCCGGATGGGAGGGGAGTTTGGGGGAGAATGGATACGTGTATATATATGGCCGATTCTCTTTGCTGTGCACCTGAACTATCACAACGTTGTGAATTGTCTATACTCCAATATAAAATAAAAAGTTAAAAAAAAGATGGTAGAAGTTGAGTTGGATTCCCAGCAGTGTGATCTTGGGCTGCTTATTATGTCTCAGTTTCCCCATGTATTAAATGGAGTAATATGCATTATAGGAAGCTATGGGTCAAACCAAAGAGGTCCAAAACATGATCGACATTTACTCCACTTGATATTGTATGGCATGGAGGAATGGCCCTGGCTCTCAAAGTGGCATTGAGGTGTAATATCGCTATTGGCTTTGCCTCTGCCCACGTTGTTTGTTCTCCTCGAGCTACAACCCACAAACGTAAGGCCACAGGGCAGATCTGTAGAAATGACAAGTGGTCTAATATTGTTTCCACCCAATTCAGTATAGCACAGTCTAGAGTCTGATATTGTGCCCGAAGCCTCCCAATCTTTCCAGAAGAATCTTAGCTTGGGAGACCCAGATGACAGTGCATGCAAAGGAGCCTGGCAGATTTTTGATGGAGACAGAAAGGTAATGGGTAATTGGGGGTGGGGGAGGGGATAGGACATGACCCTTTTATGAGGAAAAGGCTGTGAGTCCAGACAGATAAGATCATCCTTTAAAGTTAAAGGTAAACACATTAGTAAGAATGGATCGTGTGCCCTGAGTAGCTGGGGAGTGAAAATCTGCATGGGGTTCTTTAGTTAGTTTGAACCTAATAATACATATTCTGTTCTGGGAGTGAAAGTCACTGGCACATAATCTTCCTGTGGTCTGAGTTTATGTAGCTTGAGGCTGTAGATAACATAGTTTATCCCCAAGTCTGATTTCACTGATAGATTTAATGACTAAAATCAGTTTCTCCCATGGGGAGTTGTTGAAACCTAAGGGTTGTTTATGAACCAGTGACACATGCAAGTTAAGATTTGAAGAAAATATTGGTTTGTGTCTTAGAAATTTTGTTTCATATGTCACTAAAGTAATTTTCACCAAATTGTTTTGGTTAATTAGTTTGTTTAGCTTGGCTGCTTTGCTATGCTTAATACTTCTAGCAGCCTTGGTAAATTGGATACCAGAAGGGTAAGTCTTACTCTTCCCCAAATAGCAGAGAAATTTCATTTTAGTTTACTGTGATCCCATCGACAAGAGAAGAGAAAAGAAAATTCCCCCTTGAGGCATCTGAAGCGAGGATTTAAAAGATCCTTGATGACACAAGGTAGCCGATAAAATCAGAAAGCTTCCCAGTCCATGGCAGTCTTCTTTTTTTTTGTGGTATGCGGGCCTCTCACTGTTGTGGCCTCTCCCGTTGCGGAGCACAGGCTCCGGACGCGCAGGCCCAGCGACCATGGCTCACGGGCCCAGCCGCTCCGCGGCATGTGGGATCCTCCAGGACCCGGGCATGAACCCACGTCCCCCGCATCGGCAGGCGGACTCTCAACCACTGCGCCACCAGGGAAGCCCCATGGCAGTCTTCTTAATTCCTTTACGTCGAAAGCCCAGTGGTGAATAGAGGTAGGATTTGGGACAATTACAATGAAGTAAAACTGTAGAGGCAAGGTACATGCGACGGTGAAGGTACATGGGGAAATTGTCAGCTAACATGTTCTCAGATATGCAGATTTCCTTTTCGGATCGCAGACACCAGCAGGCTTTGTTTGGAGAAAGATGGACACAGAATGATACCTCCAGGATCTAGATTTGTTGCCTCACTAATAACATCTGACCTTGGTGTTCCCAGAAATCTACCTTATAGGCTGATCACACTTCCAGAGGATCCTTAACTACACATCTGCCATAATGTACATTGTTTTGCTTCAGTAAATCCCCACGATCAAGACCAACTGAAGGGATTTGCATGAATGTAACATAGAAGCCAGCAGCTGACTAGGTCAATTTCATATCAAAAATAGAATGGAAGCCCTAACCCTGAACAATCATGGAAACAAACTTGAAAGGCAGAATGCTCTGGAATACATACGGAGGAAAAATGTCATTGTAAATAAGACATTGAAACCATCTGCACATCAATTGTCAGTGGTAAAAGTGAAAAACAAGGCTTTGGAATGTATTTATAGTTGTGTGGATAATAAGTCAGGCATTTTCTTGTGTTATGCAATGCTCTTTCCAGACCACACTGAATACATTGTGTACCACCCCAGCACTACGTGATAGTAAGACTGCAATCCAAATTGATAGGTATTTAAACTTTTTAAAATGTTTAAATGTTCTATCTGACAGCCAATACTGGGCATTTAGAATGCTAGTAGCAATGGGAAAGGAACAGTATTGCTAAGTGTAGTTTTTGAAGGTTCAACCTGTAAATAGAGGTTCAAAATATCTTAATGCCACACTCACTTCTGTGTGCCAGTGTAAACACAAAAACATGCCTTTTTATTCTATATATATTTAGGATGGGATTTCTCTGTGTACTGCATTCTGAGCAGATCACAATGATGAAAAAATGTCCTCTGCCCTCCAAAAGCTTGCTGTCTACCTATTAGGGATAATGGACACATTTACAGATTAGTGTAACTCTGTACTGCAAAGGCTTATGTTCCAGAACAGAACTGCACACATTGTTTTCAAGAAGTTTGGAGTAGGGAGTCTAGCAGTTCAGGGTTCGGATCTGAAATATATTTAACATAAAGCTTTTGTAGAAATTAGGTACCTTCTCGTTATATGCTTCTGGTTTGTACCTTCTCTCCACCATTTCCTAGCTGGGGTCCTTGGGAGAGTTATTTAACCTATGAAAGCCTCAGTTTCATCATCTGTGGCATCGGTGATAATGACGCCGTAATTCATAGATTTATTGTAAAGCTTTCATGAACGAATGCTTCTGAAGCGCTTCATACAGAGTTTGGTGCAGGCAACGGAGAACAGCCACACGGTATTTTATGTATATTGCAGTGTAGTATAACAAACGCTGGCTGACTTGATGAGTGAGTTAATCAACAAATAATCCAGGCACTGCTTTTATGGCCAGATGATCTCTGGGAACCTAACAGTCAAAGCCAAGGAGTTTCATATAAAAAGCTTTCTCATAATCAGCTTCTGATGATCAGGGTCTTCTTAACAGACGTTTCTTCAGACACTCGAATATTTTCATGCTTCTTAGAACTCCCTGTCACAAGCTGGGAAAGTACAGATCTGAGTTTTGTTACCTCCTGAGTTTCTGCTACTTGGTCACTTGTGCAGAGGCATTAGTGGAGAAGTACACGGAAGTGATGATTTTCATCTGAGTTTTATTGTTTTGGTTGTAGAAAATTTTTTCTTTACTGTTAACGGCTAGTGAAAGTTCACATTTTTCTCGTAAGAGAAGTGGAACCAAGTAGGGAAGGAATAGCAAAGCAGAAGCTGTTTACTCCTTGATAGGTCCTTGCTAAGCACCCAGGCATCTGCTAGATATCAGGTAAGATATCAGAAACGATCATCCAGCTGGCTTGGGGGTCTTTCAGTTTGGCTGAAGGACTAGATAGAGAGCAATGAGGCATTTTGAGGAAACCAGTAGAGACAAGTGACGGGCATTGGAAATAAGCATTTCTTTGGGGAAGAAGGAAGAGGAAGGGGTGAAATAACTCCAGGATGGCTAACTGGGGAGACAAGGTGGTTCTTTGCTGCATGAAATGATCTGTATTTCAAACGGGAAGGGGTGGACATTTGAGCAGGAAGAACATAGTAAAGACATGAATTCAGCTTGATTTTAAACACAGGAAGGAAGAAGGGGTCGTAGGGAGGAGAAGGGAAAGATTAATGCAGGATTCTGATATCCAGCCTGAGGAGCATACATTTAGTCTGATCAGTGAAAAAGACCCACCAGAGGCTCCTAAGCAGAGGAAAGACACAATGAACAGGAATTTAGAAAGATTATTCTAGCAGCATTGTGTGGGTAGAATTGGAGCAAGAAAGGCTCTAAGCAAGGAAGCCAGGTACCTTGCTGTCATGGCAACACTGTGTTAAAGTGATGGGATCCCAAGCTGTGGGCATGGGGGAGGGGTGCTGGTAGGAATGGACAAGACTGACTTAAGAGACTGTGTGCTTTGAAGATTACATGTGAAACCGGGGTCGGTGACTATGCGTTAGAATGACAGTCTCTTTACAATATAAAGTTTTCTATCATCCTTTTCCCTTTACCAACCCCACCCTCCAACAGAAAACTACACCAATAAATTCCAGAGAAGCATAAGTTTTACAAGAATACATTTGTTTGTTGTTCAATGCCAAGAGCTTGCGTCAGTACATACGTTTCTTACAGGATGGTGGTGCTCGGTGATTGCTGAGAACGTGTATTCCTATCCGCAAACATATTATGGATAGACCAGTATACAGTGCTTTTCTGGGAAAAATGTGACTCATTAAGACAACCTTTGTGTTCCTAAAGTTTGACCTTTTCTTTTTGGACATTTGCCTACCAGGTATATATATTTATTATCATTGAAACCATTCAATAAAATCTACTCATTCTTTTTTTTTTTCTTTTTGCGGTACGCGGGCCTCTCACTGTTGTGGCCTCTCCCGTTGCAGAGCACAGGCTCCAGACGCGCAGGCCCAGCGGCCATGGCTCGTGGCATGTGGGATCCTCCCGGACCGGGGCACGAACCCGTGTCCCTTGCATCGGCAGGTGGACTCTCAACCACTGCGCCACCAGGGAAGCCCAATCTACTCATTCTTTATCCCCTATGTCTGTGTAGAAATTAGCTATTGATTTGTAATATTATATTTTCATTTCCGTTTTCACTACTGGTTATATCACTTGTGTGCTTGCCTTTTGAAGATTGCTTTAAGAGTTTCTAGAAAATAAGTGGAAACCTTTATCTTAATGTCTGTTTTTACATAGCTTGATGAACAGTATTTAAACAGTGCTTGCAACTTAGAGAAGCTAACTCCTCCCCACAATCTTCTTACAGTTCAACTGCTTATCATGAGATTACTTGCCTTTTTTCTGCTTTGCCTATATTACATAAAGGAGTCAACACTAGTAGAAAAAAAATCAGTCTTAATGATGAGAAAGTACTTAAGGATTTTATCAGTTGTTCAAAATGATATAATGATATAAATCATATTTATATATAAATATATCATTAAGATATACATTCATATCTTAATGATATAAATCATATTTCAGAATCATCTCTAGGAATAAATCATTCTGAATATGGTTTTTCTGCCTGGCCTTTGCTATCATGAGAGTATTTTGAGAAGCTGACTGGCCAAATGATAGCAAAGTAAGTAGCTGAACAGGAGTCTGGCTAGATTAACAAGGTTAGTTAGGTAATGAATTCTCACTGAATTTATTTAAGCCCATTTTGTTAAGCACCTACTAGGTGTAAAGCACAGTACTTGTCAATTGGGTGATAAAGAGGTGAATAACTTTGGTCTGTAGGGAATATACAGCCTGTCAGGGTACACAGGCATATTGCAAACTTACTTAATGGAAGTCAGACTTGGGGATACAACAGTACATATTGTTAAAATGAGGATGAAAAATTTCAGTGGTAGGACTGAAGGAGATCAAGGCTATACCAGGCTGAGGTTACTGAAACACACAGTGTTTTCAGGGACTGGGGACTGGGATAAAGGGGTTCAAGAGAGAGACGGTGGGATGGAAAGCTAGGACTGTAGATTTTAATAGATTAGACCTAAAATGTGAATAGTCTTAATAACGATCTAAGGAATTTGAACTTGATTCTGAAGATATTAGGGAAGTATCAATGATGTTTTATTAAGGCAGCTGCATTATAATATCAATGTTGTAAATCACTGCTTTGTGAAAATAGAAACCACTTAGACTAGCCATACTCCATATGTATATGCTTGGACTATGAGATTTAATTTTCATTCAGTGACCATATACACAAAAGTCGTTATTTCACTATGTTATTTTCTAGATTTTCAAAATTCTTTCAGATGTCATAAACATTTATTAGTGAATCTGTTTATTATTTTCAGTTGTTAAAAATGTTATCAAAACTACTGTTGAAAGGATCCACCACATAAAGTTTCCAATAAAAAGTAAAAATGCACCCCCTTTTCTGTTTTGTTGTGAATAGGTGTTGAGTGGCAATGAGGACAGGGGAACTATTCTGCTGTCTAATATCCTAGGTTCGTTTTATTAAGAGCATAGAGATGGAAAAATTAACCCATCATCACAAACACAGGCATGCCATGCCTGTAATACAACCAAAACAATATATCTTTATAGCAATTCTTTTAGAATGTCTCCTCTTTAGGACAGAAGTTCTCATAAAATTTTAATTCACAGCTTTGACTTTCACCTTTTGGTTCTGACAGCCAACATAATTATTTCCTTTTAATACTTTTTTTACTTTATACATATGCAGTCTGTTACACATGCATTTTATTATTTCCAAACATGTCTAATACTTTTGGTATTATAATACCTTTCAGAAAAAATTGTACAATTCAGGAAAAGAATTTCATGCGTTTATTTCACTAAGTGTAGAACTTAGCATCTTCTTTCAAAATTACAGACAGGAGGGCATTTAGTCTTTCATCCTCAAAATATGTAATTTATTTTTATAAGCTACACCAACTCTTTATATGACTAGAATTTGGTCTTTGCCTACTGTGAGTTTGAAGCAAACATTTCTGTTACAGTAAACCTACTTGTTATTTCAATTATATTGCATCATAGAGTAGAGTGTAGAAGGTATTAGAGAAATGGGAAAAATATACCATACAGGTGTCTAGGTTAGTACAAATTTTTTATGGTTTTCTTCCCTTTAATATTCAGGCTGTATTTAGGTAATAGTGAATATAATATCATTATCTTTACAGAGTAGTTACCTGAGTACATGTAACCTCATTTTCTATAATAGGAGGTTATAGATGAAGAGTATCTCCTGCCTCCATGCTCAGGCCTGGTAAGTCTCATTTCTCTATGTGCTGCGCATATTAAACATAGATCGCAATTCTAGGTAAAATGTAATGCTGGACACATCTAAGTCAGCTCCACTGTTTTCAAAGAGAGCAATAATTCAGATTATTCTTAAAGATGCTCCAGACTTTCAATAGTCGTAGAGTCTGTCAGCTCTTTCACTGTCTTCTTCAGCCCTCTGCAGAGCAGATTATTGCCTCCATCACATACCCACCTTCTATGCGTATTCATTGTAGCACCAATCATACTATCTTGTAATTAATCCTGTGCATTTCTGTCTCCTATTCTGGCTTGTGAACTTGTTAATGGAGTTGTATTCATCTTCCCTAGCACCTGGCATATGACCATGGACACAGTAGGTTTTAAGTAAATCCTGAATGAATGAATAATAGAAAGAATGAAAGGCTACAAATTAATGAATGTTAGCTGATTTATCTGCTAAACCCTGATTTTAAAATGAATTTGGGTGGTTATGCAAGGAACTCTTCAGGAAAGCTATGTTCTTTATTTCCACTGGGGGCAGAGTGAGAGGAAATAGGCCTTCACAGGCAAAGATGGCAAGGAGGGAGAGTGGGAGGAAAAGGAATAGAAAGATCGTCCAACAGAATATGGACAGATAGTGTTTTACTAATCATGTTAAAATAATAGAAGATATAAGGGATTTAAAGGAATCTTCTTGTTTGATGTTTAGAATTCAGTTGTGCAAGTTTTATTAGAATGTCCTAAGGTTAATGGGCACTGCCACCCACCTAAGATCAAGATGAAGCTTTCTGATGCTGTAGCTAGTTTGAAATGCATCTTCCATAATCTCCACTGGCTGTCTTCTTTCACTCAAAAATGCTCAAAGGTGTTGTGATGAGAACCCCAGTTTTCATGGCCTACTCCAGAATTTCTTTTTCTGGTTTCTTGACCTGAAAACTCTGCATGCCACTTGTCTTGCTGCAGCTCTGAGGTCGCCTTTGTTAGACCATTTGAATGTTTACTCCATTTGAATGTTTACCCAGAAATATTGTAATCACAAATTATGTTGCAGTGACTCTGGGTAGGAAGGTATCAGATGCTTCTAAAATCATCAGTTAAAGGTTTTACAGCCAAGTTGGACTTTTATGATCCATTACAAGCCGCCCTTTGTACACATGTGAAGGAGCAGCAGAAGTAGCCTGTCTGATGGGAATAGACACAGCATGAACTACAATCCAGTTTTCCTGATTCTCCTAAAATATTTTCTCCATGACACCAAAAACTGACCTCTCAAAGACTGATCAGGATGCATTTTTCTATTGAAGTAAAAATGTGATTGAAAGATATATAGAAATTCCTGCTTGCTATTTGATTCAGTGTTTATTTTTCCTTTAAACATCTGACTTGATGAGGGATAATTTTTTTTTAACATCTTTATTGCAGTATAATTGCTTTACAATGGTGTGTTAGTTCCTGCTTTATAACAAAGTGAATCAGTTATACATATTCATATGCCCCCATATCTCCTCCCTCTTGCGTCTCCCACCCTCCCTATCCCACCCCTCTAGGTGGTCACAAAGCACAGAGCTGATCTCCCTGTGCTATGCGGCTGCTTCCCACTAGCTACCTATTTTACGTTTGGTAGTGTATATATGTCCATGCCACTCTCTCACTTTGTCACAGCTTACACTTCCCCCTCCCCATATCCTCAAGTCCATTCTCTAGTAGGTCTGTGTCTTTATTCCCGTCTTACCCCTAGGTTCTTCATGACCTTTATTTATTTATTTTTCCTTAGATTCCATATATATGTGTTAGCATACGGTATTTGTTTTTGGCTTTCTGACTTACCTCACTCTGTATGACAGACTCTAGGTCCATCCACCTCACTACAAATATCTCAATTTCGTTTCTTTTTATGGATGAGTACTATTCCATTGTATATATGTGCCACATCTTCTTCATCCATTCATCCGATGATAGACACTTAGGTTGCTTCCATGTCCTGGCTGTTGTAATTCAGGGTCTTTTGTGTTTCTGTACAAATTGTGAAATTTTTTTCTTCTACTTCTGTGAAAAGTGCCAGTGGTAGTTTGATAGGGATTGCATTGAATCTGTAGATTGCTTTGTGTAGTATAGCCACTTTCACAATATTGATTCTTCTAATCCAAGAACATGGTATATCTCTCCATCTGTTTGTATCATCTTTAATTTCTTTCATCAGTGTCTTATAGTTTTCTGCATACAGGTCTTTTGTCTCCTTAGGTAGGTTTACTCCTAGGTATTTTATTCTTTTTGTTGCAGTGGTAAATGGGAGTGTTTCCTTAATTTCTCTTTCAGATTTTTCATCACTAGTGTATAGGAATGCAAGAGATTTCTGTGCATTAATGTTGTATGCTGCTACTTTACCAAATTCATTGATTAGCTCTAGTAGTTTTCTGGTAGCATCATTAGGATTCTCTGTGTATAGTATCATGTCATCTGCAAACAGTGAAAGTTTTACTTCTTCTTTTCTTATTTGGATTCCTTTTATTTCTCTTTCTTCTCTGACTGCTGTGGCTAAAACTTCCAAAACTATTTTGAATAATAGTAGTAACAGTGGGCATCCTTGTCTTGTTCCTGATTTTAGCAGAAATGGTTTCAGTTTTTCACCATTGAGAACGATGTTGGCTGTGGGTTTGTCATATATGGCCTTTATTATGTTGAGGTAAGTTCCCTCTATGCCTATTTTCTGGAGAGTTTTTATCATAAATGGGTGTTGAATTTTGTTGAAAGCTTTTTCTGCATCTATTGAGGTGATCATATGGTTTTTCTCCTTCACTTTGTTAATATGGTGTATCACATTGATTGATTTGCATATACGGAAGAATCCTTGCATTCCTGGGATAAACCCCACTTGATCATGGTGTATGATCCTTTTACTGTGCTGTTGGAGTCTGTTGGCTTGAATTTTGTTGAGGATTTTTGCATCTCTGTTCATCAGTGATATGGGCCTGTAGTTTTCTTTTTTTGTGACATCTCTGTCTGGTTTCTGTATCAATGTGATGGTGGCCTTGTAGAATGAGTTTGGGAGTGTTCTTCTCTCTGCTATATTTTGGAAGAGTATGAGAAGGATAGGTGAGGTGTTAGCTCTTCTCTAAATGTTTGATGAATTCACCTGTGAAGCCATCTGGTCCTGGGCTTTTGTTTGCTGGAAGATTTTTAATCACAGTTTCAATTTCAGTGCTTGTGATTGGTCTGTTTATATTTTCTATTTCTTCCTGGTTCTGTCTCAGAAGTTTGTGCTTTTCTAAGGATTTGTAAATTTCTTCCAGGTTGTCCATTTTATTGGCATATAGGTGCTTGTAGTAATTCCTCATGATCCTTTGTATTTCTGCAGTGTCAGTTGTTACTTCTTTTTAATATATAATTCTGTTCATTTGAGTCTTCTCCCTTTTTTTCTTGATGAGTCTTGCTAGTGGTTTATCAATTTTGTTTATCTTCTCAAAGAACCAGCTTTTAGTTTTATTGATCTTTGCTATTGTTTCCTTCATTTCTTTTTCATTTATTTCTGATCTGATCTTTATAATTTCTTTCCTTCTGCTAACTTTGGGGGGTTTTTTCTTCTTCTTTCTCTAAGTGCTTTAGGTGTAAGGTTAGGTTGTTTGAGATGTTTCTTGTTTCTTGGGGTAGGAATGTATTGCTATAAACTTCCCACTTAGTACTGCTTTTGCTGCATCCCATAGGATTTGGGTCATCGTGTTTTCATTGACATTTGTGTCTAGGTATTTTTTGATTTCCTCTTTGATTTCTTCAGTTATCTCTTGGTTATTTAATAGTGTATAGTTTGACCCCCATGTGTTTGTATTTTTACACTTTTTTCCTGTAATTCATATCTAGTCTCATAGTGTTGTGGTCGGAAAAGTTACTTGACGCAATTTCAATTTTCTTAAATTTACCAAGGCTTGGTTTGTGACCCAAGATATGATCTATCCTGGAGGATGTTCCATGAGCACTTGAGAAGAAAGTGTATTCTGTTGTTTATGGATGGAATGCCCTATAAATATCAATTAAGTTCATCTTGTTTAATGTGTCATTTAAAGCTTGTTTTTCCTTATTTATTTACATTTTGGTTGATCTTTCCATTGGTGAAGGTGGGGTGTTAAAGTCTCCTACTATGATTGTGTTACTTTCAATTTCCCCTTTTATGGCTGTTAGCATTTGCCTTATGTACTGAGGTGCTCCTATGTTGGGTGCATAAATATTTACAATTGTTAGCTCTTCTTCTTGGCTTGATCATTATGTAATATCCTTCTCTGTCTCTTGTAATAGTCTTTATTTTAAAGTCTATTTTGTCTGATATGAGAATTGCTACTCCAGGTTTCTTTTGATTTCCATTTGCATGGAATATCTTTTTCCATCCCCTCACTTTCAGTCTGTATGTGTCCCTAGGTCTGAAGTGGGTCTCTTGGAGACAGCATATATACGGTGCTTGTTTTCATGTCCATTCAGCCATTCTGTGTCCTTTGGTTGGAGTATTTAGTCCATTTATATTTAAGGTAATTATCAATATGTATGTTCTTGTTACCATTTTCTTAATTGTTTTGGGTTTGTTTTTGTAGATCTTTTCCTTCTCTTGTGTCTCCTGCCTAGAGAAGTTCCTTTAGCATTTGTTGTAAAGCTGGTTTGGTGGTGCTAAATTCTCTTAACTTTTCCTTGTCTGTAAAGGTTTTAATTGCTCTGTAGGATCTGAATGAGATCCTTGCTAGGTGGTGTAATCTTGGTTGTACCTTTTTCCCTTTTATCATTTTAAATATGTCCTGCCACTCCCTTCTGGCTTGCAGAGTTTATGCTGAAAGATCAGCTGTTAACCTTTTGGGGATTTCCTTGTATGTTATTTGTTGCTTTTCCCTTGCTGCTTTTAATAACTTTTCTTTTTATTTAATTTTTGATAGTTAATATTTGTCTTGGTTTGTTTCTGCTTGGATTTATCCTGTATGGGACTCTCTGTGCTTCCTGGACTTGATTATTTCCTGTCCCATGTTAGGGAAATTTTCAACTATAATCTCTTCAAATATTTTCTCAGATCCTTTCTTTTTCTCTTCTTCTTCTGGAACCCCTATAATTGGAATGTTGGTGTCTTTAATGTTTTCCTCGAGGTCTCTGATACTGTCCTCAATTCTTTTCATTCTTTTTTCTTTATTCTGCTCTGAGGTAGTTATTTGACTATTTTATCTTCCAGGTCACGTATCCATTCTTCTTCCTCAGTTATTCTGCTACTGATTCCTTTTCAGGTAAACTGCCTATTTCCTCTTCATTTGTTTGGTCTGGTGGGTTTTTACCTTGCTTCTTCATCTGCTGCATATTTCTCTTTGTCTTCTCATTTTGCTTAACTTACTGTGTTTGGGGTTTCCTTTTTGCAGGCTGCAGGTTCGTAGTTCCTGTTGTTTTTGGTGTCTGACCCCAGTGGGTAAGGTGGTTCAGTGGCTTTTGTAGGCTTCCTGGTACAGGGGACTGGTGCTTGTGTTCTGGTGGATGAGGCTGGATCTTCTCTTTCTGGTGGGCCGAACTGTGTCCATTGGTGTGTTTTGGGGTATCTGTGACCTTATTATGATTTTAGGCAGCGTCTCTGCTAATGGGTGGTGGTGTGTTCCTGTCTTGGTAGCTTTTTGGCATGTGGTGTCCAGCACTGGAGTTTCCTGGCTGTTGGTTGGAGCTGGGTCTTAGCGTTGAGGCAGAGATCTCTGGGAAATCTGTCGCCAGTTGATATTACGTGGGGTAGGAGGTCTCTGGTGGTCCAATATCCTGAACTAGGCTCTGCCACCTCAGAGGCTCAGGCCTGACACCAGGGCGGAGCACGAAGCCTCTGTCAGCCATATGGCTCAGAAAAAACGAAATTAAAAATATAATAAGTAAAATAAAATAAAGTAATATAATTAAAATAAAAAAAATTAAAAAGTAATTAAAAAAAGAAGAGAGGAACCAAACCAATAAACAAATCTACCAGTGATAACAAGCGGTAAAAGCTATACCAAGATAAACATAAAATTCGGAAAGAAGTCAGTCGCAAACCCCAAGTGTACAGTTGCTCCCAAAGTCCACTGCGTCAATTTTAGGTTGATTCGTTGTCTATTTAAGTATTCCACAGATGCAGGGTACATCAAGTTTATTGTGGGCATTTAATCCTCTGCTCCTGAGGCTGCTGGGAGACATTTCCCTTTCTCTTCTTTGTTCTCACAGCTCCCGGGGCTCAGCTTTGGATTTGGCCCCGCCTCTGTGTGTAAGTCGCCGGAGGGCGTCTGTTTTTCTCTCAGACAGGACGGGGTTAAAGGAGCCGCTGATTCGGCGGCTCTGGCTAACTTAGGCTGAGGGGAGGGAGGGGTGCGGAGGCGGGGCGGGCCTGCGGCGGCAGAGGCCGGCGTGACGTCGCGCCGGCCTGAGGCGCGCCGTGCGTTTTCCAGGGGAAGTTGTCCCTGGATCCCGGGACCCTGGCAGCGGCGGGCTGCACAGGCTCCCCGGAAGGGGGTGTGGAGAGTGACCTGTGCTCGCACACAGGCTTCCGGGTGGCGGCAGCAGCAGCCTTAGCGTCTCATGCCCGTCTGTCTCTGGTGTCCGCGCTGTTAGCCGTGGCTCGCGCCCGTCTGGAGCTCGTTTAGGAGGTGCTCTGAGTCCCCTCTCCTCGCGCACCCCGAAACAATGGTCTCTTGCCTCTTAGGCAGATCCAGACTTCTTCCCGGACTCCCTCCCGGCTAGCCGTGGCGCACTAGCCTCTTCAGGCTGTGTTCCCACAGCCACCGCAGTCCTCTCCCTGGGATCTGACCTTTGAAGCCCGAGCCTCAGCTCGCAGCCCCGCCCGCCCCGGCGGGGGAGCAGACAAGCCTCTCGGCCTGGTGAGTGCTGGTCGGCACCGATCCTCTGTGCGGGAATCTCTCCGCTTTGCCCTCCGCACCCCTGTTGCTGCGCTCTCCTTCGCGGCCCCGAAGCTTTCCCTTTCCGCCACCCGCAGTCTCCGCCCGCGAAGGGGCTCCTAGTTTGTGGAAAGTTTTCCTCCTTCACAGGTCTCTCCCGGAGGGGCAGGTTCCATCCCTGTTATTTTTCCTGTTTTTTCTTTTGTCCTCTCCAGTTATGTGGGGAGTTCCTTGTCTTTTGGGAGGTCTGAGCTCTTCTGCCAGCAGTAGGTGTTCTGTAGGAGCTGTTCCACATGTAGATGTATTTTTGATGTATTTGTGCGGAGGAAGGTGATCTCCATGTCTTACTCCTCCGCCATCTTCTGGAGTAGTCTCAGCAATTATCTTTGAATTTTACGAGACGCCTCATCAGTGATGCCACAGTGCTTTATGTCAATTTGGAATTGGACCATAGGTGCCCTTTCTCATTTTATAAATAAGGAAAATGGATGTTGTTCAACCAGTGTGAACCCAGAAAAACTCACTGCAGGACTGGGTGTTGCCAGAATCTTCCATTCCCACACAATGCTCCGTATTCTTTGCAGCCGTGGGGGCTGATAAAGGTGTTTCTTCCTGATGCTTCTGCATGTTGGACAGAATTTGTATCTTTTTCACCTTCTGCATTTCGCTGGGACATGGGTACCTCTGTGGATGAATGAGAAGCTGCTGGCGTCTCCATCATTTCCCTTTAGTAGCTCTGTTTCACTAAATATTGTGCACAGTAAGGATGGATGCCTAGTAAAGCATTTGCTTATGAAGGACCTTGCAAGTCGTGATAAGGAGTTTGCGTTTTATCCTGAGGACAGGAGGAAGCCTTTGGCATCTGTGGAAAAATGAAGACGATCAGATTTGAGGTGGAGAATGACAAAGGTCCAGCTGCAATGAAGAAATTGTCCTGGAGTTAGGTAAGCACGAGGTGTGGAGACCAGTGAAAAGGCTGGTACAGTAAACTAAGCTTGAGGTGATGGTGGCCCTGATGAGTGTAGTGCACTGTAGAGAGTTCTGTATGTTATTCAAGAGGAAGAAGTGGTAGGAGTGAGTGACTCATAGGATGAGAGGTTTAAGAGAGAGAAAGGAGTCAAAGATAATATCTAGTTGAAGGACTGAGCATGGAGATTTCCCTGAGAGAGAGAACATGTGGTGAGGATCATGTTGGGGAAAGGAAATGAATTTATTTTCCTGACTAATATTTTACATTACTCACAAAATATGTGCATCTATTTAATATGTGCCAAATCTTTAGATTTTTCTGCAGCTAAAAAATGTATTGCAGATCTTCGAAGTGAGAAAGCATCTGCTGTCTGCCTAGCTACCCATCTAGGTCTTTTCTTACTTCAGTCCTTCAGATGACGTGCTAAAGCCTTTAAGCCAAATGTGGCCTGTCGCCTGGTTTTGTAGGGCCCACAAATAAATGATGATTTCTAAATTTTTAAATGGTTGGGGAAAAAGTTTGAAAAAGAAGACTTTCCCAAGTGGAAATTATATAGGAATTAAATTCATTTTCCATACATTAAAATTTTTTAGAAGACCGCCATGCCCATTCATTTCCATACAGTATATGGCTGCTTTTGTGTTTCAACCTCAGAGTTCGGTAGTTGCAACAGGGACCTTACAAATCATAAAGCCTAAAATTTTTACCACCTGGCCCTTTGCAAAAATGTATGATGACCCCTGGACTAAATGACTGTTTCATTCTCTAATTTGATGATCCTAAGTTAAAAAAATTTGTTTCTTCAAAAGATGTAACAGCATCCTAGTTGAGGGATCATGTACTTCTGGTTGGGTTTTCAGATTTATGACTATGCCAGCCACCAAATGCTCCAATGTAAGATTTATGAATGCATTTAATTAGTATTGAATTTCCCCAGTATTTATGGACCAGAGCAACATGGAAGTGTATTTCAGAGAAGGTATAGCTAATTCAAGAGCAAGAAAAAAATAGAGATGGCATCTTACCTGGGTTTATCTTTATGCTAACAGTAAAAAAAATACTGGCAAATGCTTTCTCTGGGCAGCTTCAAGTTGTAATATCATTAGCAATACAGTAGTATTTCATGTTATAGTCAACTTTAGTAGAATGTGTTAGGTAGTGAGACGATGCTGTGTGCTACATGGTAGCTGTTAGAACTGAAATTGGTTTGAAGTCATGCTTCAACCATTTGCTTTTAGAAAATAAATAACTTTATCCAACTAACCTAGTAATAATTACTTTTCAAGTAGCATTGCATACCATTTTCAGGATTATAAGTAAGACCTGATGCTGTGAGGCAGAGTTTTCTGCTGCATACAAAGCATGGCACTTGTATGTATACTTGTTCAGTTTGCTCAAAGTAATATAAAATATTAGAAAGCATATCAGATATTGGTTCCTTTTCTTAACATTTTTCCTCAGCCAATTAACGATGAATGATCTAATCAGTTTTACCATTTGATCTGATAACTCTTAAATCAATGGACATGTGTTCAAAAACATGGTATCTTTAGTTTCAGAGATCCTTTAGGAATCACTGTTGTCAAATTTATGCAAGTGACATAATTCTAAGGTGTCTACGAATATTGAGATTATTAACCATGAAATAGTAAGTCTCAAGTGAAAGTTTTACAAACCCTTTTAGAAGAATTGTTTGTCCTCTACTTATGGTCAAGTGTGGCAGATCTTTGGCCCACTGTTTTGATTCTTTTAGTCTTCCTATTTTATTCATATTGAAATTCCAAGTAACATCAGAGCAACTAAGACGTATTTATAATTCTTCAAAAAGAACATGGATTAAAGTAGATATTGAAAACCACTCCTGTAAATGAGCTTACTTTGGTTCCCCTCCAGAACCCTTGCTATTTATGCCCCTTGTTAATTCCCTAATCCCTGAAATGTGCTAACCTTTCACCAGCATGGGATACATTTCTAAATGTGAGTTAGTTTTGTATGCTTATCTCATGCCCCTTACTTTTGCATCATGGCTGCTTTGATATGTGAATCCTAAATAGTAAAGTCTATTTGCATGGGCTGAATAAATTCATCATCAAGCCCTGTGTGTAAGTATCCAAGACAACAAGAGAGGGCCATTTCCTGGACACTCTTCAGCCTCAGATGTTGCTTGGTTTCTGAGAATTATTAAATACTACTGATGTCAGAGACTAAGTCATTCCCAAATTGCATTCTCTGGTTCTAAAATCTACGTGGCTTTCCTTCCTCTCCCTCTACTCCCATACTATGTGCCGTTGTCTTTGACCATTGCTTTCCATTCCAAGCTTTCGTTCCATGGCCTTCCCAGATTTATGGTGTGACAGACAGTTGAAGTCAAGATATTTAGTGAGAACTTCAAGAGTTAGGCATTAGACTTTGTAGAGTGCCTGCTAGGTACTGTGCAATTTACACGTGTTATAGTTAAAGCTCACTTACATCTCATAACCGCCTTCAGAGTATGATCATTTCCAGATGAGGGAGAGGAAATTCAGGGGGGTTGATTTGGTTGACTACTTAGCCAATCTGGAGTGCTGACTTCTGTTTGGGTATGTCTGGCTATAAAAAGCCTGTGATTTTTTCCCATGCCACCTGTCTGTCTCCCCAAGGGAGAAAGTATATACAGAGAAGCACAGAGAGATAAGGAATAAGCCTTGGAGAAATCTCTCCTTACAAGGTAGACTCAAACACTGGAGCCAGGAAAGGCAACTAAAGGAGACAAAAGCATAGCAAGAAAAATGGTAGTAGTTACCTGAAAAGCCATGGGATGGGGGACTTCTAAGAGAAAAGAATTGTCGGGGTGGTTGAATTGGGGATGTGAGGTGAAGCTTGTGAAAGGAGTTAGTCACTGGCCTAACAGGCACATTTCATTGTGTCTCTTTTCTTCACTTATCCTCCTAGTGTGCAAGTCGTCTCCCTGGACGACCTGGTACTCTCTGCAAGGGACTAGGGACACAATCTCAAATATCAAGCATCTCCTGTGTCTCTAAATTCTGCGTCATGAACTTGCTATTCATGGAGTGTTGCATTTCAGAAAGAAAGAGCCCTGTAGCATAAAGTTCTCTTTATTTTCTAGGCCAACTCACTGAAAGTAGAATCCGTATTTTTGTCTAGACAGCCTTTCTTTGAAGTTGATGTGTTTAGGTGCTATCTTGAGGAGCCAGTACTGTACTATTTACCATGTTTCCTGAGGCAACCTTGCGTGAGGACTAGAGAATTTTAACAACTCTCTTGACTTTCTCTGCACCTGGAGATTAAAGTGCTAGTGAAAACTTTATGAGCTCTTAATCATTCATAGCAAACATAGGATCCTCTGAAGCTAAAAGCTTTAACACTCATAGTTAAGAGACAGCAGAATAGGACCATGTAAATTTGGAAATGGCCTCCCAGAAAATGTAATGAACATTTTCTTTATCTATATTTATATTTATTTCTTTATCAAGTTGTGGGTACTTTAATTTTGAATAGAAGTATATTTTCTCAGTTACAAAAAGTCAAACATAAAACTATTGCCACTTCTAAGATGAGAATAAAAGAAATTTTAAACTACTACTAGATAATCTCATGTAAATAGATCAGATTCCCTTATAAAGATATTACTTGCTACACTATTAGTTGTGCTCTCCTATTTCCACATGTATATCATCTTCTGCTTGAAACAATATATAGTTTTACAGATCTTCCTTGACTTATGATGTGGTTACATCTGGATAAACCTATGTAAATTGACAATATCATTAAGTCGAAAATGCATTTAATACGCCTAATATACCAAACATCATAGCTTAGCCTAGCCTACCTTAAATGTGCTCAGAAAACTTACATTAGCCTACAGTTGGGCAAAATCATCTAACACAAAGCCTATTTTTAATAAAGTGTTCAGTATCTCATGTAATTTATTGAATACTCTACTGAAAGGGAAAAACAGAATGGCTGGCTGGGTACAAAGTGGTTTTAAGTGTATCAGTTGTTTACCATAATGACTGAGTGTCTGACTGGGAACCATGGCTCACTGCCATTGCCCAGCATCTCCAGAGAGGTCTCTAGCCCTGGAAAAGATCAAAATTCAAAATTGGAAGTAGGGTTTCCAATGCATATGAATGCATATCACTTTTGCACCATCGTAAAGCTGAAAAATTGTAAGTCGAACTATTATAAATTAGGGATAGACAATCCCTAATGTATGTATTGGGATAGTGTATTTGTTTATTAAGGCTGCTGTAACAAGGTACCACAAGCCAGGGGGCTTAACAGGAGTATATCTTCTCACCGTTCTGAAGGTTAAAAGTCAAGGATCAAGGTGTCAGTAGTGTTGGTTCCTTCTGAGAGCAATGAAGAAGAATGTCTTCCAGGCCTCTCTCTCAGCTTCTGGTGTTTTGCTTGGAGTTTTGGTGTTCTGTGGCTTCTGCTACATCACCTCAATCTCTGCTTTCATCTTCACATGGTGTTCTCCTGTGTGTCTGTCTGTGTCCAGATTTCCCCTTTTTATAAAGACACTGGTAATATTGGATTAGGGACCCACCCTACTCCAGTATGACCTCATCTTAACTTACTATATCTGCAATGACCTATCCGAATAAGGTCACATTCTGGGATACTGTGGGTTAGGACTTCAACATACGAATTTTGGAGGGGACATGATTCTACCTGTAACAGATAGTATAGGCTACTCAGTGATGATAAATGACTCCAAAATTCCAGGAGCTTGAAACAACAAGGTTTATTTCTTTCTCAATGTACAGTGGAAATTCCTGTGTGTATTCCACCATCATGTGATAGCTCAGTATTGAGCCTCTG
This sequence comes from Aethalodelphis obliquidens, assembly GCF_003676395.1. Taxonomy (NCBI): domain Eukaryota; kingdom Metazoa; phylum Chordata; class Mammalia; order Artiodactyla; family Delphinidae; genus Aethalodelphis; species Aethalodelphis obliquidens. The sequence goes on along the minus strand of NW_020837959.1, from coordinate 16,065,314 downwards.
TGTTGCACGTGCTCCCCTGATCTCTAGGTCAAGGGAGGAGAGTGTTCGAAGGTCCAGAACCAGCAAAAAAAAAGTGTTTATTGGGAAATGTCACTACTGCTCCAATTTTACTCTGAAATAAGTCATATTTCTCCCCTTAATTCGAAGAGGCAAAGAAATGAAATTCTTCCCATGTGGCAAGAAAGAGGGGAAGCAGAAATATTTATGAGAAACAATATATCTTAATCCACATATCTTTAACTGTAGATTAATATGCAAAAACACGGGACATCTATTATGAAGTCTTGAAAAGATTTGTAGCTATCTCGCTAAACAAAGTTGTTTTCCTAGGACTTGAAATATTGAACCACTAATTATTCTCTCTTTCTGCTTCCCCCTCACTCAAAGAGGATTCATTCCTACAGTGAAAATGGAAGGTGCGTCTATATGGGTAAAAGCCATGCTAGTTTATATTGTGAAAAATATTTATTGGATAAACTATGGCAGTACACATGCACAGAAAACCATGGTATGAGGCTGAAAGAATGTGGATGCCGGGGCTTTATGGGTCTAATTTATTTTCTGCAGAAAGGAGAGTCTCAAAGGTGACACACACCAGGACTGTGACCACTGTCCAGGAGAGACACAGATACAGTAACTCTCTAAGTTCTTTATCTAGAAGGAATTCTGGCATAAATATTCTATTTAACCTTCCCTTCCCAAAGTGTCCCCCACTTACCCTCCATGTTATCATCCTTCATAGCGTTTATCACACTCGGACATTTTCTCATTTTTTTACTTGCTTCTTACGTTTCCTGACATTGGCTACATGTCTATCTCTTTTCTCCCACCCAAATGTAAGTCCATGGAGGCAGATACCTAGCTCTGTTTTTGCACTTATAACTCCAGCGTTGAGAATAATACTTGCCTGATATTGAAGGAAATAACGTATTGAATGAATCAATTTAGTAATTATTACTTTTATACTAATATAATGGCAGAAGGCAAGAAACTTGGGAAAATATTTTATCAGTATTAAGGTCTGGATAATGTGGAACTAGAGGCTTCTAATGTAAACATTTACAATTTTTTCAAAACAACTTATTTTTCTTTCCTAGATTCCATAGTACATACATATCTCCTGAGGTCTCTTTATTATGAAATTATATTCATTTATCTTATTCTCAAGAAACAATACATTTTATGTCCAAAAATATATGCTATCTAGACACAGTGGAGTTATTCCAAAGGGTCCATGATTTAATACTGGTTGTCACTATATTTGTAGGGTAATTTGGGGTACATGAATTTGGGCAAAAGCCATTAAGTGAGATGATTCTTTTCTAAATTACTTGAAGCGGTGAATTCTATTACTGATAATTTTAAGTGGAGAAGTTTTGCATATATAGTTTAGGGAAACACTGGAGTATTATTTGATGTTTAATAATAAAAAACAAAAACATTATTTGGCTATTTTTTTCTCTAATACTAGATTATAATTGAAACAATTATGAAAAGATTTATTGACTGCTCAAGTGAAAACAACTGACTATAAAAATAGAGTTGTCATTGCACTACAGCCCAAGACTCTCCATGCACTATTGCTTTGTTTGCATAGATGAGTTTAGGGAAATTACTGGTCCTGGGGTTTTCTAAGCTGTAACTCAGTTTGTCTTACTTTTAACACTAAATTATGATACAGTGTTATGTTTTGAGATTTTGAATGTACTGTATTTTCTTCTGATTTTTCACTTAGATGCCATGTCTTGGTTATTACCCTAAGATACTCTGACATAGTTAAGGCTCAATCTTTTTAATTGTAAAATTAATGCTGCTAGTCTTTTCAGTTTAACAGGATATAATCATATTGTATTCTAGGTAAACGGCATCCCCTGTAGTTGAGCTATCTAAATTTAGGTTTAAATGGCCAAGAGAGCGGGAAGTAAACCACACAGACTCTTCCAAATCAGTGATATTTGTTCACGATTCAAGTAGACTTCGGGACTGACTCTGCTCTGGTGCCTTCTGATGTGCGTTCACCATTACCTGCTTTATCATCTTCCGTCTCCACATCGGGGTTGAAATAACTTCAGGGAGTCTCTGATGGCACCTTTCCTACATGGCAATGTCTAGTTGGCTTCTTTACAAAATACTATCTTTGCTTCTTACTCGTTAAAGTCACTCTGCCCAGTTTCTAGCTGTGAACTGTTGTCATTGTGATGGATTTCCTGACCTTGAGAGAGAGACTGTGGCAGCCAAGCTGATGTCATACTGCATTTGGGGTCTGTTTTTGGACTGGGTAAATGTTCTTTAATTACTGCTGGTTCTTCAACCTTGGGGAGAACTCTGGCAGTATTATCAGTTTTTGTATTTGACAGCTTGGAAATAGAGAGCTTTTGGCCATAATGTTTTAAGTTAAAGGTTTAAATTCATATGCTTTTCAATTAATTTTATACAATAGTTAAGTTAAAAATTGCACAAACACTTAAATTTACTCAATAGAGAGTCCTGCATTTAATAGTACATTTAATGATAAGTATTTAAAAGTCACCAAGTTATACCCATGATCAAATGCTATAGTATAGCACTAGTACACAGAAATATTAAGATTATTCATTTTCTTCAATGAAAAGGAGAACTCTTGATTTATTAGAAAAATATAATGAAAAATATAATTATCTAGCAGTAAAAATAATGAATCATTCCTTTGGAAGATCATAGCCAAATAAACCACAGTTTGTGGCAAAATCATATCAATTGTTTTTTATATTGATCAGATAAACAGAATAATTAATATTATCCCTCTTCTTGTGATGTACTCCTCTCTTCTACAATTCATGATTAATGCTACATCCCATATGTAACTCAGTTTTGAGTAACATGGTTTAAAAAATATTTTACGTGTATCTTGCACACCAAATCATTTACTTCTGTTTTTGATATTATAATGTGCACATGAATTTATGATTCCATTCCACCAGTTGTTCAATCCCGCATGCCCCCTCCCCCCCACTTCCACCCCCGATAGTCCTAAAACTTAATTCAGCAGGAATAAGGAGTAAAACACTTACTGAAGGAATCTGGCAATGGCAAATGCAAAGGTGTTTTTGGTTTTGGTCCTCAAATATCTCTTATCTGAAATATATAATACTGGTGCGTTAACTTGTATTTTTACTAGACTACATAGTCGTTTACAGCTTAATAATTGGTAGGAAGTAAATTGTAGCCCTGGCTCTACCACTAAGGAATTCCAAGTAAGATGTGAACGTAACCGACTCCGCATCTCCATTTCCCAAACCTGACTGTGTTCCAGCATCATCTGGGAAGGCTTTTCAGAACATGGATTTTTAGGCCTCACCCTTGATGTACTGAATTGGAATCTTCAGAGTTGTGTCAGAGAGGGAGTAATTTTTCAAACTCTCTTTCTCATATCAAGGCAGACAATCGGCTGGCATTTAGAAACCAACATTTAGCCTGAAGCCAAACAGATTAAGTGAAGCTCCTTTATTAGACAAAGCTTTTCTTCTCTTAGCCTTGCAATAGTCAAACCCTTTTTTGCTTATATCCATGTCCGCCCTTGAGCCATAGTAGAACTTTGAAAATATCAGGAGCTGATGTATTTTATATGTGAAGAAGGGATACCAGTTGGCACTATGACCCAGCCATAGCAGCTAGAGTCTGGACTTTGAGTCTTGTACATATTCGCTGGGAAGCTCATTGCAAGCCAGCTTTACTCTGCCAGTGTTGAGCTATATACTATATCTCTGATATCTTTTTTAAAGCTTTGCTTACTGAGGAAAGAGCTATACACTTCACTCTTATACTATATTCAGCGACAGTTTGCCTTTGTTAACATCTTCAAAAATTATTTAGATTTCCTTCCAAAATTTTCCATTGATTTTTCTCTGAATTTTTAGAATCAGAAAAAAAGTTTAAAAAATTAAATTGAAAAAATCTTATAGTAGCTAGAGACTTAATTCAGCAATCAAATTTTCCTTCTGAACTTTCAGATGTAAAAAAGCATTTTTTTCTTTTATTACAAACACATTTATTAGGCTTATGAAGGAATTTAATCCTTTTACAACAGCTTTAAAATTCACTGATATCCAAAAGGGCACCTACATACCGCTTGGCTCTATAACTGTGGCATATAATAGGTTCAGTCTACATTGTCTTTTAAAACTATGTAGGAAAATTTGAAAACTACAGGGAATCTCAAAGATAGGAGAGTTTAAGCCATACATTTCATATCTGAAGTCACTGAGGCCCAGAGGGTGTCTGCCCTAAGTCACACTTGTTAAAATCTAAATCTCTCCCTTGCCAGCCTAATGTTCCCAAGCCAACTTGCTCAGCTCTGATACAATAATGATTTTGTTTTTTAAAGTAACCTTATGTCATACCTTTAATGGCCTATTTTATCTTCTTTTTTACACTTCCAACTTTATATGATCTCATCTTTACATTCCCAAGGCCTGGGCACACAGTTGATCTAGACATTTGTAGATGCACTGAGATGGATAAACATGAAGGAACGTAGGAAATTGATGTGATTTCTCATCATACATCAAGCACATTACATACTATCCAACCCACAAGCCATGCCATCTTATGTAGTCTCGATGGAAAGAAAGAAGAAAACTCAGGATAAATGCCTTAACAGCTGTCAGTGTTAAGTAATCCCTTCAAGCTGCCAGGGCCTTCATTTGCCTTCAAGAGCTGTGACATATAGTCAAAAATAGCTTGAAGATTTATTGTGTCATGTCTTTTGGATGAGATTCAAAATATACTTTAAGAGAGATTCCATCCCTCATCATCCTTGAAAAGATCCTTCAGAACTTATAGAGCATATAGAAAGCAGACGGAGAATGATGAAGTTCAGATGCCTCAAAATGACAGACTCTAATCAGGATTGCCAACCTATCACAGAAAATTATGGCAAAGAAGTGCAAGTTTTCTACTGACACTTCACTTTTAAACACTGACATCTCATTGACCTAAAGAAGCCACCGGTATAGATAAGACTTTTTATTTATTTTTCTCTACTGTAATATTACAGTAGGATTAGAAGGCAGTTTTTACAATTATATTTTCAAGAGGTGGACATTCTTTTCAATTTTAAGAATTTAACCTTAAAGATGAAAAAGCTAAGAAACTCAAGTTTGCCAATGGGTTCTGGCTTCTATAAAGATTGTAAGGAAAAATATCTCTCTACTTAAATTCTATAACAATTGAAAACCTAAGGATGAAAAAGAAATACTGAATACATATAATGAAAGAGCACGAGAACAACTTGTATAAACATTACAGTAAAGAGATCACCTAACTTAGTTAACTCTCCTGGGTGCAAGCAGAAAATCATCAAGCCTACTGTGTATGTAAGAAGAAAAGATTCAAAGAATAAAATGCTACAAAGCAGACTTCGTTGGTCCCGGCAGTGTCTGGATTTCACCCATGACCTTCCCTTTCCTTTTCCCTGCCCTCTGCCCTGCTTCTGCTCTACTTTCCTGCTGTTTGCCTCCTAAGGTTTCAAAATATTGCTAAACACATTTCTAAAGCTTTCCTGACATATGATGCTTTGTGCATAAATAATTTCATTGAAGAATTAGGACAATATTTTCTTTTTGAAGTAGAATAAATTGTGCTTCAATTTCAGGTGCTTATGGAAAATACATTGTGCTTCAACCCAAATATTATGTTGCATAAATCACTCTGGCGACCACATTCTGGGGCAGCTTCCAGATTAGAAATTAAATTACATGCTGTATAATCTAGTATTATTTTAGGCAAATCCCTGATTATCTCCTACTTGAAATGTCTTATTAGGTGGCCACATCATCAGACCCCTGTGCTGGTGCTTATTTCAGGAGGAGGAAGAATGTCTGTAGAGATCTGTTGTGTTTAATAGAAGTTTGCCGAAATGGCTACCACAATTCATCTAGTAGACCAGAAGACTAGATGGGCAGACGGAGATTCTATTAAATCTTGCAGGAGCTGGACATTTGTTCTAGATTCAGTTTGGGTGTACGTACTGTTCCTAGTGTGATCCAATTACCAGATCTGCTTAACGTTAAAGGGTTCTGGTGTAGTTCAGGTCACTGTGATTTGGTTTTTGACAATAGTCTTTTTTTTTTTTTTTTAAAGGTCAACTCTTTATTTATTTATGGCTGCATTGGGTCTTCGTTGCTGCATGTGGACTTTCTCTAGTTGCAGCGAGCGGGGGCTACTCTTCATTGCGGTGCACAGGCTTCTCATTGCGGTGGCTTCACTTGTTGCAGAGCACGGGCTCTAGGCGCGCGGGTTTCAGTAGTTGTGGCACGCGGGCTCAGTAGTTGTGGCTCTAGGGCTTAGTTGCTACAGGGCATGTGGGATCTTCCCGGACCAGCGCTCAAACCCATGTCTCCTGCATTGGCAGGTGGATTCTTAACCACTGCGCTACCAGGAAAGTCCCTTGACAGTAGTCTTTTATCAGCTTTTATTGTAGACATCTCATTAGTAATTTTTGGCATGCTGCTCCGTACCAATGTTAAACTTTGTCGATTGAAATAGAGACCATGTTAGGACCTGAATGACAACAACTCTAATTAACCTGAATCACGCTCTGGAACGCCTCTTGAAATAATGTTGCCTTGTAAGTAAACTGCTAGATTTTTTTTTTTTTTCCTTTTTCTCTAATAAACTGAGAGGCCATCATCCAAAGATGGTCTTCCATCAATCCTCAAACATCCTAGCTTTTTGTTTTTGTTTTCTAACTCAACGTTTCTACTTTTACTTCTCCTCTTTCCCTCATCTTTGTCTGGATAAATCTTCACATTTCTGCTTAAATGTCACCATCCCTGACCACCTTACATAAAATGGTTTACCTAGATAGTCTCTGCCTCAGTCTTCACTTTTTCTTTTTTTTAATTAATTAATTTATTTATTTTTGGCTGTGTTGGGTCTTTGTTGCTGTGCGCGGGCTTTCTGTAGTTGTGGCGAGCAGGGGCTACTCTGTTGCGGTGCACGGGCTTCTTATTGCAGTGGCTTCTCTTGTTGCAGAGCACGGGCTCTAGGCACACAGGCTGCAGTAGTTGTGGCTCACGGGCTCAGTAGTTGTGGCTCACGGGCTCTAGAGCACAGGCTAAGTAGTTGTGGTGCACAGGCTTAGTTGCTCTGCAGCATGTGGGATCTTCCTGGCCCAGGGCTTGAACCCATGTTCCCTGCATTGGCAGGTGGATTCTTAACCACTGTGCCACCAGGGAAGCCCCCTTAGTCTTTTCTTTCCATCACAAAGGTAATGCAATATAGCATTATGTTTTGAGTGTCTACTCACTTTTTAAACAGCTTTTCAGCTGGTATGTAAGGTATGTACAAGGGCAAAGACCGTGTGTACTAGTCTGTGAAGAGCTGTGTTTCTAGCACCTGACATCATCCCTGACATGTGGTAAGGGCTCAGATGATGTTTATGGAATGAGTTTCAATGAATGAGTGTAAGGATTAAGATCATCTATATTGCTTATGAATGAGTTTCAATGAATGAGTGTAAGAATTGAGATCATCTATATTGCTCATGTTAGAAGAGGTATTTTTAAAAAATGTACAGTTTGGTTTTTTTATTAGTTGTATTTGATGAGTGTGATTGTTTATTTAACAAGAATTTATTGAACATCTAACTGGGTTCTCAGGGGGATTATTAAAGATTTGGGTATAGTCCTTGTTTCCCTAAGAGTTCATAATCTAGTGGAGGATTGCGCATGTATACAGAAGAGTGAATGGAAGAATCGGAAGGACAAAATAACTAGTGGTTGATGGTAGGGAGTCCAACTCAAGCTTTAACTCCCAAGTGCTGGTAAAGTAATACTGTGGATCTGGCAACAGTAAGCTTGTTGTCTCATCAATTTTGTTTTCTTTTCATGTTAATTGAGCTCTAATTCTGGGCCGTCCTCTAAGTAAATGCAGGTCTGCTCTATGGTATCATTCTCAAAATAAATGTTGGAGAGCGATTATCATCTGCATTTTACTGACGAAAAAAGTGAAGTCAAAGAGGTGAAATCATTTTCCCAAGGTTATACAGCTGGCAAGGTGTAGCATCAGGGTTCAAATCCATGTTTTCCAACTCCAAGTCTAGAATATTTTCTTTTTTTTATTTTTAATAAATTTATTATTTATTTATTTTTGGCTGTGTTGGGTCTTCATTTCTGTGCAAGGGCTTTCTCTAGTTGCGGCGAGCGGGGGCCACTCTTCATCGTGGTGCACGGCCCTCTCACTATCGCGGCCTCTCTTGTTGCGGAGCACAGGCTCCAGACGCGCAGGCTCAGTAGTTGTGGCTCACGGGCCCAGTTACTCCGTGGCATGTGGGATCTTCCCAGACCAGGGCTCGAACCCGTGTCCCCTGCATTGGCAGGCAGATTCTCAGCCACTGTGCCACCAGGGAAGCCCTAGAATATTTTCTTATATGGTTGTTTACTCTTAATCAAAATGTCAGCAAACCCTTTTTTCTTTCTGCATAAGAATTTGTCCTTTGGTTAACTCTCTACCTTTGATCACCTGTTAACCTGTTAAGGGTAGTACACCAACTCAGTTACTATGCAATATTGCTTCTGCCATAACCCCGATGGGTAAATTGCATATATACTGGGAGGAATTATAAATAGCTTGTGAAGTTGCCATAATGTTGGCCTTCCCTGAGTATGGTGACTTAGAAATGGCATGTCCCATGATTGGTACCCTGGAAGCTATGCTTCTGTGTTGGATACAGTCGGTATGGATTCCCATTGCGTGTGAGACTTTTAACCAGGGTGACTCCCATGTCCACTGATAAGCATCGTCTCCTTGCAGCTGAGCAGCTGTGGGGCTTGCTGTAGAGGGTCTCCAAGAAGAATGCTGGAGGCTGCCCAGCTGGCAAGCTGTGATTCCTGCCTTGTAACCTTGTAAATGACTAATGGCAGGTGTGGCTTATAGTGAATCTTCTGAGACTGAATGTTTGGTTGAGCCCCCAGACTGTTAAAGAGGGGTGTAGCAAGTAAAACTGTTAAGTGTATTTCCACATACGTGACAACTATCCTTGACAATTAGTCTTGACTTTTAATGGTCATTGGCCTGTAATGAATGACTTTGGGCTATTGAATTTTAAGATATTGTTTGGATTAGTGCACCTGCATTAATGAAGTTTATGCCTTAAAGTAAGAAATTTCATCTGTTTATCCCTATGCTCTAAATGAGACTTTGAATATTATTTTTCATGAAAAATAATTACAGATTCATTGAGGTAAAACATCCCCATAGAACCTGAAGGTTTAATTTGCTTATATATTTTATTGTAATAAAGAAGCAAAATGCAATTCTGGTTTGGGGACTGAATTTTGAAAGGAATACATTTTTTTCTTTTGAAAGATTTAATTAGCTTTCCATAGTACTGGTATTTTTTTTTTAAATAGAGCATTGTTCGCATTCACAGGAGTCAGAAAAGACAGCCACGAGTGTGATGTTCAGTGTTACAGAAGAGCTTGCATAATACATAGGCCAACCAAAGAGCGTCTTTAAGTTAAACCAACAGAAGTATTAATATCTAAAGTAAACTAACTGGGACAATTTCTAATTAACACAGTTGCACTATGCAAGGGTAGGGCGGTATGATTCGATTAAAGGATGAAAGTTTGGCTTGGTTGTTGTAAAGTGTGGAAGAAAACTGTTGTAACATTTAAGCACCTCAGTGTTTCATTGCAAATGACACTAACTAGACCGTTTTTTTTCTTGCTTTCTCAGAGGGCAGAGTTCTTAGGCTTCTTTCTCCTTTTAAACCTTGTTACTTTGTGAGACTAATCCCAGGGTAATTAGGATTATTTTAAAAGTTACGTAAGGGGGCTTCCCTGGTAGTGTAGTGGTTGAGAGTCCGGCTGCCGGTGCGGGGGACGTGGGTTCGTGCCCTGGTCCGGGAAGATCCCACATGCCGTATAGAGGCTGGGCCCGTGAGCCATGGCCGCTGGGCCTGCGCGTCCGGGGCCTGTGCTCTGCAGCAGGAGAGGCCACAGCAGTGAGAGGCCCACATACTGCAAAGAAAAAAAAGAAAAAAGAAAAAAAAAAGTTACCTAAGAAAATATAAAAATGGCTAGATTGGGCACTATGCAGTTTTACCTCGGACCTTACTAAAAAATATAGTGTAACTGGAACTTTTGTATTCATTTTATTCCTTTCTTTGTTTTGTTTTGTCTTATTTTTTAAATTATGTAGTTAAAGAAATTGATTTTTTCTTTTTTTGGTGTACAGGTCTGTGAATTTTAAGATGTATAGATTTGGTTAATCACTAATACATTTAGGACATAGAACTAGAAAAGTTTTTTGTTGGATATGCGACTCTAGAAAAAATTTGCTTGTCTGTACCTGGTCCTTTGATTCTTTAGAGAGTATCTTTAAAAAACAAAAGCATTTCTACTTTTATGAAGCCCAATTTATCCAGTTTTTTCTCTTGCAGATCATGAGTTTGATGTCATATCTTTGCCTAACCCCAAATCACAAAGATTTTCTCCTATGTGTTCTAGAATTTTTATAGTTTTGCATTTTATTTAGATCTATGGTCCATTTTAAGGTGTGAGGTTTATGTCAGTGTTTTTCTGTTTGTTTGTTTATGGCGTGTGGATGTTCACCTGTTCTTATACCATTTCCTGAAAAGGCCACCCTTTCTCTTTTTAATTGCTTAAGTATCTTTGTAAAAAATCCAGTGGCCATCATGGGGTGAGTTTATTTCTGCATTCACTGTTCTGTTGTCAATGTGTACATCCTCCTACCGATTCACACAGTTTTGATTGCTGTGGTTTTATAGTAAGTTTTAAGAATGGGTAATGTAATTCCTCCAACTGTGTTGTTCCTTTTTTTCTGAGATATTTTACTAATTCTAGGCTCTTTGACTTTCCATATAAATTTTATTTTATTTTTTAAAAATATTTATTATTATTATTATATTTTTGGATGAACCGAGCAGCATGTGGGATCTTAGTTCCCTGATCAGGGATCCAACCTGTGCCCCCTACAGTGGGAGCAAGGACTCTTAACCATTGGACCACCAGGGAAGTCCCTCCCTATATATTTTAGAATCAGATTCTCTATATCTACCAAAGAAAAGAGTCCTTCAGAGGTTTAATTGTAATTGTATTAAATCTATTGGTAATTCAGAGAGAATTGACATCTTTATTACATAAGTCTTCTAATTGGTTTATGTGGTATATCTCTCCATTTATTTGGTCTTCTTTGATCTCTTCCATCAATCTTTTTTAGTTTTCAGCAATAGAATTTGTACATATTTTATTATTTTCTACCTAAATATTTTAGTTTTTGGAGGTATTGTAAATGATACTCTTGAAAAAAATTAGATTTTGAATTGTACATTTCCAGGATATAAAAATACAATGAATTTTGTGTGTCGATCTTGTACGCTGTGGCCTTGCTAAACACAATTGTTAATTCTAAGAAGGTTTTTTTTGTGTGTGTATTTCTTGGGGTTTCTATATAGATAATTATACAGCGAATAGGGACAAATTTATTTCTTCCTTTTCAATCTGTATGCCTCATTTGTTTTTCTTATGTACTGGCTAAGGTTATTTAGGACAGTGTTCTGTCTTTTTTCCATACAGATGGTAGATGTAAGATTTTTGTAGATGCCATTTATTAGGTTAAGGAAGTTCTCTCCTACTTCTAGTTTGCTGAGAGAATTTTTGGACAAAAATTTTCTATAAAATTGGTGTTATTTCTTCTTTAAGTGTTTGGTAGAATTTTCCAGTGAAACAATCTGGACCTGGAGATTTCTTTTCAAAAAAATTTTTCCCAAGGTCAATTTCTTTAACAGTTACAGGGTCATAAATGTTATTTATTTCATTTTCAGTCAGTTTTTTTTAATAGCTTGTATATTTTGAGGATTTAATCCATTTTATCTAAATTATTGGAATTATATGCACAGAGTTGTTTATATATTGCCTCATTTCCTATTTAATGCCTCTAAGATCTGTGGTAATATTTTCTTTTTCATTCCTGATATTGGTAATTTGTGTCTTCTGTCTTCTGTCTTTCCATAGATTTATCAATTTTATTGATCTTTTAAAATCAGGTTTTTGTTTTATTGACCTTCTGTTTGTTTTACTTTTTTCCATTCCATTGATTTCTGGTTTTATCTTTCTTATATTCTTCTCTCTTCTTGCTTTGTGTTTATTTCCTATTTTATTTTTTTCTGGTTACTTAAGGTGAAAATTTGGGGACTTTTCTTCTTTCTAATTAAAGCATTTATTTCCTCCTATACTTTATTTATTTATTTATTTATTTTTGGCTGCGTTGGGTCTTTGTTGCTGTGCGCAGGCTTTCTCTAGTTCTGGTGAGCAGGGGCTACTCTTTGTTGCATTGTGCGCGGGCTTCTCATTGCGGTGGCTTCTCTTGTTGTGGAGCACTGGGCTCTAGGCACGTGGGCTTCAGTAGTTGTGGCACGTGGGCTCAGTCGTTGTGGCGCACGGGCTTAGTTGCTTCTCGGCATGTGGGATCTTCCCGGACTAGGGATCGAACACATGTCCCCTGCATTGGCAGGCATATTCTTAACCACTGCGCCACCAGGGAAGTCCCTCCTTCTATACTTTAGATACATTTCACAACTTTGACATATTGTATTTTCATCTTCATTTAGTTTAAAATATTTTAAATTTCCCTTGAGATATTTCTCTTTGACCCATAGATTATTTAGAAGTTTATTGTTAACTTCCAAGCGTTTGAGGGGAATTTTCTCTTAATTTTCTGTTAATGATTTCTAGTTTAATTCAATTATGGTCTGATAACATACTATATATGATTTTAATTATTTTAGTTTTCTCATTATTTGATTTATAACCCAGGATATGGTCTATCCTGGGGAATGTTTGAAGTGCATTCGAGTAGAATATATATTCCTTTGTTGTTGGGTTGAGTAACCTATAAATGTCAGTTAGAATCGGCTGATTGATGATGATTTTCAGTTCTTCTCAATCCTTGCTGGCGCTCTATAGGTTCTGTCACTGAAAGAAGAGTGTTGAACTCTTCAGCTCTCTCTGTAGATTTGTCTACTTCTCTTTTCAGTACTGTTGTCTTTGGCCTTTTGTACTTAGCTCTGTTTTTTGGTGCATACTCACGGTGGTTGTGAGTTCTTGCTGACTTGACCCTTTATCATGATAGAATTGTGTCTCTTTAATATTTTTCCTGTGCAGTTGGGATTTTTGCTGTTCTTTATGTTCTGAGTAATTCTGGATTCTATCCTGGACATTTTGAATATTACACGAAGCCCTGGATCTTGTTTAAATTCTGTAGAAACTATGATGTTTCTTTTTTATGGTAAGTTAAGCTGGTTTAGGTTTAGGACATGGTTTGAACCCGCTTTCTGTGGGTTGTAGTAGTTCCAATGTCAGTTCCGTTTTAAAGTCTTTTCAGTGTTACTTGCATCTGTCCCGTGTGTGCACCACCCATTGGCCAGCTTGAGTATTGTGTAGTGGTCTGTCTGTTAATTCAGTTCTCTAAGTTTTGGGCGTGCTGAATAGGATCAAATCTACACATGCACAGTTGGAGGTGAGCTCAGGTGTTCATAAAAGAACTTTATGAGGTCACTTTCCCATGCTTCGCACTTTCCATTTTTACCCCAGAAATTTCCTGTTGGCTGACACTGCTCATTCCTCCAACCAGATTGCTGAGCCTGTAGTAACCTCCCTCTGCCATGTACTCCTGCAACTGGATCAGCATTAGGGCCCAGCTTTGAGGGGGAAGAGAAAAACAAACAGGTTGGTTCTACCCTTTTGTAAAGCTAGTTGCATCAAATGAAGAGGACAGTTCCTCTCCCTCAGAGTTTTGGCTCCTGTAAGGTCCCATTGCTGCTGGCTGTGGCTGCCATGACAGGTCACTGTGGCCTGAGGCACAGAGTGGAGAATGGGGGGAGATGGAATATTTCTGTACTCTGTCCATTCACAGTATCCTTTTCAGATCCGGGGGCCAAACTTGAGGGCTTCTCCTGGAGTTGTCTCTATCTGCGCCCAGTGCCCACTGCCAGTGTGTGGAATTCAGGCCAGGGTATCCCAGAAGGAAAAGAAATGGCAAACTCACCATTGGGTTGGTGGTATTTCGAATCTTGGTCTCCTCCACTCTGCCTGATACTGTTTACTTTTCAGAGTCCTTGGAGAACTGTTCCTTGCATTCTGTCCAGTTGCATTCAATGAGAGATATGGTGATAGCTGTTTACTACCATCTTACCCTGGTCTGGAATTTTTTACTCCATTCTTTAAACAATCTTCCATCATCAAGATGCTATTGCTTGGTCAGTGTGATTTAAATTAGTATATAGCAAAGACTATGGTGATTGAGACATGTCAGAATGCAAAAACATAAACATCTTTACTTGATAAATCTAGTGTTGGAAAATTGATGTGACAACTGTTTGCATTTCTTGTAGACTACCCCAAATTATTAATATTAATTTAGAGTATTTTTTCTTTTAGACTATAGAGTAAAACTCTGACTTTTCTGCTGAATGAAGCTGTATAGACAGTACCTTAATTACGTTTCATACGCTTTTCAGTACTCTACCCATGAGTCAGTATGATTCAATGGGAAATAAGGAAACCTCGTGTCTGTGAAACCCCGGGAAAGGTGATGAGTTTTGAGTTGGATGCACAGTCAGATGTTTTGCTTTCAAACCAAATAGGCCAAGAGAGGCAACGATCTATATGATTTTTACAAGGGCGAGTAATCTGTTGAACTATTTCTTTCACCATGTTCAACAGAGTACTTAGGAAGAAAGAGATTAATTCATTTTTAATGCTAGGAAAATACAGTCATTAAAAAGCAGATAATATAAAATGCCAGAAATGCTTTTAACATTACAAGAAGTGCACTTCTTTCTTAAATAGCTTGCCACTTTTTGAGATCTAGATATGCTGAGATATTAAATATTAAAATAGTGGTTGCTTTTTAAAATGCAGTGTTTTTTATCAGGACAAAAAACAGTTTGAACAAGCATTTCTATTGTATAATTCATGATGTTGCTAATAAGATAGTCTGGAAAAATTATTTGTTATGTTTTTGAGAATGACTAGATTTTTTTCTTTCTTTTTTTTTTTTAACAAGGGAACATTCCCTTGTTCACATCCTCTTAAATATATATGAATACTGTTAAACTATATGGGTTAGTCACCTGGCAGATTTTGTCAGATTAATGGATTTCTCCATGTTTTACTGCAAAATCCAACCAAACCGGAACACTGATGTGAATTTTGCCACCATGAACATTATCATAACTCAGCAATACATTCTGAATCATTGATGTAAAAGGAAAATAAATGTTGAAAGGATGTCCCTCGAAACACTTAAACTCTCTGATTTTCTGGAATAGAAATGAATATGATTTGTTTTTCCTTTTTTGTGTGTGAACGACTAAATAATATAGGTGTTGG
The DNA here is from genome assembly GCF_003676395.1 of Aethalodelphis obliquidens. Lineage (NCBI taxonomy): Eukaryota > Metazoa > Chordata > Mammalia > Artiodactyla > Delphinidae > Aethalodelphis > Aethalodelphis obliquidens. The sequence continues at coordinate 16,049,916 of NW_020837959.1, read as the reverse complement.
TCTTAAAAAGAATGCTCCTCTCTTTGATTTCTCTCCATGTGCATTCATCCATTGGCATGTTAATACCATACAGTAAACAACAAGGGATGGACAGTTGACCAAACTCTTTAACTATCCAGCGCTTTAGTGTTCTGTGTGCTGCATGAGTTCAAAGAGAGACCCAGTTCACATAAAAGTCATCCATAGGTTTTAGCTGCAGCATACTTGAGTTATCATGGTGGATAAAGTTCTTAATACGTAAGTGTTGATTACTCTAAGTGTTTTTCCAGACTCTCTGCATCTCTATCACTGTATAGCTTTAGCATGTGAAAAATAGAAATAATTTTTTAAGGCATGTTGATTATTGCCTATCTTTATCATATTGTGCCCTTAAAACTAGTTTTCCAATATTAAACAACTTCTGTGTTTAAAAAAAAATAGCAAATCTTTGTTTTTGGTCACTTATATTGTATAAATATAATATTGGGTTATATTAACATAAAAAATAAAAAGATTAAAAATACAGTATATCAAACTATGAACATGTGATTATGAAACACAATTATTTTCCTGAAGCCTGTCCTATTAATGTAGGAAAAACTTAAATTTAAAGATCTTCACGTTCACGTAATTATACAATCCACTTGGGCTTCTAAATGAACTGAAATCAATGCTCATTATTGTAGTGTGTCTATGAGAACCACATCTAGATATTCTGAGCAAGGTTTTGATGAATAACATCTCACTTTTTCCCCTGACTAGCTATAAATATTGTTGTGTAATGTGTGACCCATTCCTGAATGGTTTCATATTTAACATTACTTATATTTTAAAAAACTTCTTATTTTAGAAAAACAAAAATGGTATTTCAGAGCATCCCAGATTTTAAAATACTAGTTTAATTTTCCTTGAGATGAAACCCCAAAGTTTTTATAAACTCACAGAATTAGACAGTTTTGATTAATTCAAAGTTCTAATTACTTTAATTCTTAAAGCCTATTAACTAGTTTTTCCATGAATGGGAGAAATAAAGATCCCTCTTCCCTTTGTGGGTGTTTAGTGCCGCATTCAGAAGCTAGGCCATTGCTCTGAAATTTTTATTTCGCAACTACTCTCTGGTTTTGGCTGCTAATGACATATTTTTATGATGTTTAAACAAGTTTTCATGCTTCCAAAGAAAACTAAAGAGAATGACTGGGTTAGTAAGTTCCTGAAGCTTATTAGAGAAGCGTCAAAACCCGGTTAGCCATCATAAGCAAGCAGTGCACAAGGAAATTCTTTGTTTATTAAAAAAAAAAAAAAAAAAGAAGGATGTAATCAGAGGAGCATTTGGAAATGAGCATATAATTTATAGGCGTGAAAGTCTGTACCCTCCCAAGGACAATTCTCATGTGTTGAGGTGGGAATAGAAATACAAGTAAAATCTGAATTATGTTCTGCATAAAATTCTTTTTTTCCAAGGGTGCTGAGATTTTGAGAGTTCCTGTAATTACTTCATCCTTAACTATTCGTTTCTTATGCAGAGAGCAAGTACAGCATTAGCAGCAGGTGTTCTTTTTAATATGAGAAAAAATGTATGAAGCCCTTTAATCTTAACATGCTACTGAATATGAGAGCTTGTTTAGAATTATTACTATATAAGATATGTAATGGCACTTGGATGGTCTATTTCTGCATATGTACATTATTTTCTTATTACAACTTTCAAAATGGAGACTTTTAGAAGAGCTAGAGCTCATTTATTTAACATTTTGGGGGACACTTATTATATGCTGGCCATTGGAAATGATTAAGCCTGGCCAAGAAATGATTTCACTTCTTAGAAAATATAGCTTAGCAGTCACAGACCCATACTTTAAATATGTTTGATGCTGAGACTGAGTTTTAATCTATGATTTCTGGCACTGTTCTAGTCTCCAGTGATAAAAGTCAATAAGACACGACCCAGGCCCTGAAGGCATTTATTCTTTAGTTCTCCTCTTCAGTTGCAATATGGAGCTTGACATGCAAAATATGCTGCAGAAGAACATTTTAAATGGATGATTCCCTGAGATCCCCATTTACACATCATTCTGAGACAGAATAGGGTGAATCGTTTTGTCAGGATTGCATTGACAATGGATATAGGTTACTGAACACATCCTAAAACGATTATGATTGAATAAGTAAATTCTGTAGGTGAGGCCCAGTTAATTCAAAATAACCCTCCTCCCATGAAGTGTTTATCTGGATCTTCTGGATCCACAGGACATGAAGGAGAATTTCAGAATGGGATCACCTAGTATTGGCCCCGAGAGACATGGTGGTGGAGTGGGTAGAGATTGTAAGGAAGATGCTGCTAGAGAAATACAGGAGAGTATGTTACGTCGATGTGTCATGGCCATTCAGAGCATCATGTGCCTACGTGGAGTGCACGTGAAATACGGAGGAACACTTTCCAAAACTTGTCAAAACTGAACACTGCAACCTGTTCTACTTTTACTTTAAAGGACAAATAACACCATCAGAAGTGATCTTGGAAATTCCTTGCAAGACTACTAAATCCTAGGCATGTTGGACCTTTTGAGAGAGAGGGGGATATAAAAGTGTTGTATAGCTGGCTACAAGCTGGCTACATAGATAAAATCAGAAAGGGAAATTTGTCCTTGCAGGACTAGAGCTTAAGCTATTTGAATGAGGGAACCATAAAGAATTATTTGCCTGGAGACTGGTTGAACCAGCTAACATCTAGAGTTTGAAGGATAGACCTTGCAACCAGAATAAAGCTATTTTCGGTTTAAAAGGAGAATACCTACTTGGAAGAAGAGTGGGATAGTATTATATGTCAAGAATCTATCATAAATTTTAAAAATGTGACTTTGGCAGCCCATACGTAGTTCCAAAGAAGGATCCAAGAACCAGGATCCAAAAATCATCTGTTCAAACCTGATTGGTGAGCTAAGTTTGTCAATTTTAGCAGGAAGAAGTGCAGAGTTCTGAGCTTGGAAGGAAACACACAAACACAAAACAGGGCTAAGCAACATCAGACATGATAAACCTATCTAAATATTTACAGGGAAAGCATAAAAGCAGGATCATGTGTGACTGTAGAAGACACAAGTAGGATCTGAAAGATTAAAAGTCCATGGGAGAAGAACTTTCTAACAATTAGAGCAGTTCAAAGTGGGACTTAGAATCTCATGAGGCAATGCATTCCCCGTTGTTGGAGTTTAAACCATTGCTTCACTGGCAGGTTGTAGAGGGATGATTAGTGCTAAAAAGTAGAGGATTTAATTTAGTAAATATTTATCGATCATCTACTTTGTGCTCTTGAGCTAGATTACCTTTAGGATCCTTTGCCATCAGCAGTTCTATGATTTGGGGATCATTATAAAAGAGGGTTCAGGTGGGAGACTGAAAATTGAGTGATCAATTATCATATAGTGTTATTCTGGATGAAAACAATGATTCATTTCCCATGGAGACTGAGAGAGAGAGAGAGAGACAGCCTGGGCCAATTTCCTCTGGTTTAATTCATTCTGGAAACAGAAATAGTATGAGATGTGCATATAAAGCAGGGAATCTGTGAAGTCATTACTAGGAAATGAAATTTGCAACAAAGGCAAGATAAGAGTTGCATTTTAGAAATATTGATAAGTGAATGTCAAATTATACACTTCTTATGAGACAGTTTGGTTACTTTGGCAACATAGACATTATTCCTCAGTTCTGATAAGCGATATTTCTTTCATCCCCACCTGTGGCTTTTGTCACTGTGTCTCCAAGGGACATTAATGCTTAGAATGAAAACTAATTAACATTTTAAACTGTAATATATACACATTGATTTAGAGGGCATTTGTTTCCTTAATATTACTCTCAATGCAACATGGAAAGACATCATGGTGATTTCCTTACATACACTTCCAGGGTATAGTTTTGAAATATTCACTTAAATATAATGATCCTTTTTATCTTGGTTATCTTTGCTGTTCTCAGTGGCTAACATTACTTAAATGTGAGCTGAACACTATAAAGTAGGGTTTTGCAGCACAAATATTTCTTTTGCTGTCAAGCTATATTATACTGGTGAGTTTTAAAAAATAGGTATTGGACAAGAGCATGTGATTTTAAAAAATAACAGCTTTGTTGTGATACCATTCACACACCATAAAGCCAACCATTTGAAAGTATACAGTTCTGTGTTTTTTAGTGTATTCACAAAGTTGGCCACTGATCACCACTACGTATTTCTAGAACATTTTCACCACCCTCAAAAGAAACCCCACTCCTGGGCATATATCAGGAGAAAACCATAATTTGAAAAGATACATGCACCCCGGTGTTCACTGCAGCACTATTTACAATAGCCCGGACATGGAAGCAGCCTAAATGTCCATCAATGGTTAAAGATGATGTGGTCCATACAATGGAATATTACTCAGCTGTAAAAAATGAATGAAATAATGCCATTTGCAGCAACATGGATGGACCTAGAAGTTGTCATACTAAGCGAAGTAATTCAGACAGAGAAAGACAAATATCAGATGATATCGCTTATATGTGGAATATAAAAAAAAGGGTACAAATGAACTTATCTACAAAACAGAAATAGAGTTACAGATGTAGAAAACAAACTTATGGTTACCAGGGGTAAAGGCGGGGAGGGATAAATTGGAAGACTGGGATTGACATATACACACTACTATATATAAAATATGTAACTGATAAGGACCTCCTGTATAGCACAGGGAACTCTACTTAATACTCTGTAATGGCCTATATGGGAAAAGAATCTAAAAAAGAGTGGATATATGTATATGTATAACTGATTCACTTTGCTGTTTACCTGACACTAACACAACACTGTAAATCAACTTTACTCCAATAAAAATTTTAAAAAAAAGAAACCCCATACCCATTGGCAGTCACTCCCATTGCCCTCTCCCCCCAACACCTGTCAACCACTAGTCTGTTTTCTGTCCCTATGGATTTGTATATTTATCTAAATTCATTTCATCTAAATGCTCTTTTTCTTTCACTTAGCATAATGTGTTCAAAGTTCATCCATGCTGTAGCACATATCTGAATTTCATTCCTTTTTATCGCTGAATAATATTCCATTGCACGGCTACTTCCTTTGCTTCTCTATTCATCAGCTGATAGACATTTGGGTTGTCTCCACTCTCTGCCTATTATGAATAATGCTGGCATAAATACTCCTTTACAAGTTTTTGTGTGAAATATATGTTTAGGAGTCCAACTGTTGGGTCATATGGGAACTCTATGTTTAACCACTTGAAAAACTGCCAAATTGTGATCCAAAGTAATTGTGCCATTTTATGTTTCCATCAGCGATGTATAAGTGTTCCAATTTTCCGCATCTTTGACAGCACTTGTTATTTTTTGTCCTTTTGAATTTAACCATCCTAGTAGTTATAAAGTGGTACCTAATTGTGGTTTTGACTTGCATTTCCCTGTTGGTTAATGTTGTTGAGTATCTTTTCATGTGCGTACTGGTCATTTGCGTATCTTCTTTGGGGAAATACGTATTCACATCCTTTACCCATGTTTTTAATTAGGGAATTTGCTTTTATATTTTTGAAGTGTGAGAATTCTTTATATATTCTGAATACAAGCCGCTTAAGAGAAATATGGTTTGCACGTTTTTTCCCATTCGGTCAGTTGTTTGCTTTCTGGATGACGTTCTTTGGTGTACAAAAATTTTTAATGTTGATGGAGTCTTTGATTTATCCATTTTTTGGTCATGTGTGTTTTTGGAGTTATATCTAATCAATTATTGCCTAACCTAGGATCATGAATATTTACTCTTGTTTTCTTCAAAAAATTTTATGGTTTTGGCTCTTACCTTTAGAGCTCTTATAGCTCTTATAGCTATATGATTTGAGATAAATTTATATGATTTGAGATATATGATTTGAGATAAATTTTACATATTGTGTGAGGCAGGAGTCCAGCCTCATTCTTCTGTATCTGGATATCCAGTTGTGCCAGCACAATTTGTTGAAAAGCCCGCCTTTTCCCCTTTGAATGGCCTTGGCACTCTTGTCAAAAATCAATTGGTCATAAATATAAGGACTTATATATGGATTCTCAATTCAATTCCATCTTTCTCTATTTCTATCCTTATGCCAGTACCACGTTTTCTTGATTACTGTAGTTTTGTAATAAGACTTGAAATTGCGAAATGTGAGTCCTCAACTTTGTTCTTTTTCAAGGTCATTTCAGCTATTTGCATTCTCTTACGTTTCCATATGAATTTTAGAATCAGCTTGTCCATTCTAAAGGCAGCTGGGATTTTGACACCTATTGGATTGAATTCATAGATTAATTTGGGGAGCATGGCCATCTTAACAATATTAAGTCTTATCATCCATGATCATGAAATATCTTCCATTTATTTAGGTTTTCTTTCATTTCTTTCAGTGGCGTTTTGTAATTTTCTATGTAGAAGTCTTACACTTCTTTTGTTACATTTATCCCTAAGTATTTTATTCCTTTAAATGCTGTTGTAAAAGGAATTGTTTTCTTAATTTCATTTTCAAATTGTTCATCACTTGTTTAGAAATGCAAGTGCTTTTTGTACGTTTTGTATGCAAGTGCAACCTTGCTGAACTCGTTTATTAGTTCTAGTTTTTTAATGGATTCCTTAGGGTTTTCACTATATAGGATCATACATCTGCAAATAGAGTTATCGTTATTTCTTCCTTTCCAATCTAGATGCCTTTTATTTCTTTCCCTTGCTTGATTGCCTCCATGAGTGTGTGATTTAAAAAAATTTAATTCACTAAAGGTAAGATGCCAGCTAATGGGTCATATTCTCCTACATTCTACTACAATTAATTTGAAAATCTATTCATGGAAGATCCTAGCAGATAACACAATGCACCTTATATGAATCAAATCAAAAATAATCTCTATTTTCAGGACATAAATTTAGTACATTTAATAAAATTTTAAAATTTATATATATATTAGTTTCCCTGATTCATAAGCCTAAATTAATGGCTGAGAAATCACTTGCTCAGAAATAGAAAACAAAATCATTATACAAAAAAACCCCCAAAACCAAAACAAAATGATTTTACATTAGAAGGAGAAGAGAGGCCCAGGAAAATATTTGAGAAACTTGCATATGTTTCTAAAATCTCAATTCCCCGACTGTGTTTTTGGAATACAGATCTTCCTTGACTTAACATGGGGTCATGTCCCAATAAACCCATAGTAAATTGAAAACATCTTAAGTCAAAAATGCATTTAATACATCTAACCTACCAAACGTCATAGCTTAGTTTAGCCTACCTTAAACATCTCAGAACACTTACATTAGCCTAAAGTTGGGCAAAATCACCTAACACAAAGCCTATTTTATAATTAACTTTTGAATATCTCATGTAATTGACTAAATACTGTACTGGCAGTGAAAAACTGAATGGTTGTCTGGGTACAGAGCGGTTGTAAGCGTATTGGTTGTTTATCTCCATGATGGTGTGGTTGGCGGGGAGCTGTGGTTCTTTACTGCTACCCGGCATCACAAGACAGTATAGCACCCCATATAACTAGCCCAGGAAAAGATCAAAATTCAAAATTCAAAGTATAGATTTTACTGAACGTGTATTGCTTTCACACCATCGTAAAGTCGAAAAAGTTTAAGTTGAACCATCGTAAGTCAGGGAGCGTCTGTACTGATAATAGGTTCTGCATGAAGAAATAGTTTTCTAACTAGTGAAATTCGAAAAACTCTGGATTCAGTAAAGTAAGACAGGCTTCCTTTCTGGGCATCTCAAAGCTTGTAATGTCCTAATACGCATGTCTAAAACAGGAAATATAATATGCCACGTCTCCTAAACTTTTTAACTGACTGCTGTTTTCAAAGATCTGTTAGCTTCCTAGTACTGGAAATCATCTCCAAGTCAAACGCACCCAGGTGTGATTTTAGGTGTGGCACTAACTAGCTGTATGATCTTACCCAGGTTACTTAAACTTGCTGAGCTATGTCTTCTGTGAAATGGACGTAATCTACATATTTACCACGAGGTTGGTATTTGACAGTTTGCACACTTCCAGCCTTACTCCTTGTTTATGACCAGTGGCCATGGTAATTGGTGTTACATATCTTGACTGTCATCACCACCTAACCTCGAAGTGCTGTTAGGAGGATTAAAAGAGGTGATTATGCAAGACAGTTAGCATAAGGCCTGCTAGTAATGTTTGGTTATTATAAATTTATTAATATTCTTGTGTTGTCCTCCGAACACACACATTTAAGAAGCCCTTTACTAATTTAAAGGGGAAGGGCAGTAGAGAGGATGAAAGAGAGAGGGAATGATTAAAAACTGAAGGTGTCAGTTGCAGGGCACCCCAAATTAAGTGTGGAAGGGTTTTTGAGACTAAAAAACAGTAGAGACAGGTAACATGGGTGTACAACCAATTTTGGAGGGCAGAGGGCTTATAGAAGAGCTAGGAAGTTGAGGGAAAACAAAATTCTTGATTTAAGACTGTTTACAGTGATCCCTCACCTTCCCTGTTCAAACCCTTTTTGTTTCTTTTCTTTTACCACATCATTTGTGTTTGGACACAGTGCTGTTATCAGAAGAGAAGTAGGATAGGCATTTAAAAATCAGATACTTTTCTTTCTCTGTTTTCTAGAAACAGACAGTAAGATGTGAAATCATTGTCCTAGGGGAAACAACAGCAGTCACTTAAGAAGCTTATCAAAACCAAATTTAAATTTAAATGTTGAACGTGTTTCATTTATTGAAGATTTTAGAGACAAAGATCTATAATCTGTCTTCTCCACCATATCATATTGCTAAGGCTTTTTCAAAGTAAAAAATATGTATACGTAAATACTATTTTTTCTGTGTCCATGGTTTGAAGTTGGTCCGCTAGTATTCTCTTTTAACAAGCTTTAACTAGTGTTAATCAAAGGCTTTAAAGGCTGGGTTTTACATTCAACCCTGCTTTATAGAGAGAGGCAACCTATTACAGGGGGAGAGTATACAGACTTTGGAGACAGACTGTCTGGCTCTGCCACTCTGTGACCTTGAGCAACTTACTTAAACTCTCTGTGCCTCAGCTTCTTCATCTGTAAAAATTGGTGATGATTTAGAACCTACTGTCTGTACTTATGAAGATTTAATAAGGTAATAGTTTAAAATTAGTGTGCCTAGCACTGAGGACTTATTATATAAGCAGTATGTGTTAAATATAATAAATAAAAGATGGGGTCTGTTAGGAAGAAAAATTTAGAATTAACCATTTTTTCCTTTTTGATCTGAACGTTGCTAAGCAATTTGCAAATTATTAACACCAACCCAAACTGAATTTCTGTTCAGTGTGCTTTTGGCGTGTTAATCCAAGTAAGGCTCTAAAGGCTGATGAAAGGATGACACTGATGCCATCATGCTGCTCAGACATGACTCTCTGTGGTTGATTCTGTCTGTGTCTCTTTTATGAGTAAAAGAGTAAAACAACAGAAATCTAGATTTTTCTCATGTTGGTTGAAAGGGTAATATTTCACTTTTCACATTGGATCAGATAGTAGCCTAGAGCATCTACATTCATATTGTGTTCTGATTGCTCCTGTGCCAGCTACAGTAACACCATTTTCTTTATCATTATGTGATGAGACTTGTCACCCCGCTTTATGAACAGCAAATTCTTAGCTCAGGGAGCAGCCAGGGGCAGGTCATAAAATAAAGGATTATGGAGCAAAGATATTACTGAACTAGAAGCATCAGCACTTCTTACTGTATTTAACTCAAAGACGATGAGGTCTGCCTGGGGAGCTAATACTACTTAACTGCGTTTGGGCGAAAAGCCAGAAGCAAATTGTATTTCAAAGAGAGAAGGTCTGGCATTCCATATGCTGCGTAATCCTGGTCAGTTAACAGAGATGTATGGCCACTTAACACAGAGAATAAAAGACTAAAATGAAACTTTTATGTTAAGGAACATAATGTTGACATAGTTAGAGGCTGAAGGGCAATTGATAACATATCAGGTCCTTAAATTATTCAAGTGAAAATTGTTGGGGAACAGAGCCTGCATCTTTGACTGTGGAATAAGTCTCATATGCACTTAATTTGTGCTTGGCGTCTTCTGAGCCAGAGAACCAGTAACGATGATCGTGACAAATGGGTGAACCAAAGGTCATTGCAGAAATCTCCTAGTGTCCCAGAGCCAGGATGATCCATAGGGAATGTTGGATGTAGTTCAATTCCAAGTCTGCCCCAAAAAAGTGTGTTGGAGGCTGATGGGCAGGCTAACGCACTGTTCTTAGTTATGTTGGGATAGACTGTGCTAGGAAGAAGGGTGTCATCTCTTTCTATACCACTGTTGCTTCCTTGGGTTGCTGAAAAGCTGAGGCCAGTTGCCCCCGCTGGCCATGGCTTTAGGATAGCTCGAAGCCGTGAAGTCCTATCTGCTGGCTGCCATGTTTCACTAAATTTGGCAATTTGTCCTACTTCTGCTCTGTGCGAGTTTTCTGAAGCTGCTATTCAGCCTGTGCAGTTGCTGATCAAACGATGTCCAGCTCTGGGCTTGGTGTGACTTGCTTAGCTTCTGCTTCTTTCCTGCTAGTCACTCGGGCTGCTTTGTTTCTCCACTAGAGCTCTCAGGGCACTCTTAAATAACATAGTCTTGCTGCCCTTTGAATTGAGGGTGTACCACTTTTGACTTCTTAAATATACCTACAAACACTTGAGGATGCATTTTTAAGTGTCTCATTTCCCCTTCCTCTTGGAGAAATGTACCTGCCACATTCTTCTTGGCCTTGATCTGTTCATTGCTTTGAATTCCGTTGCCATTAAGAGCCTGCACCTCAAAAACCTGATCACAGCCTTTTTTTTCCCCCTCAAAATGATTTTTTTTTAAACTGGATTATTCCTCAGTACCCTAAAAACAGTATTAGAATTTAGGGCAGGGCTTCCCTGGTGGCGCAGTGGTTGAGAGTCCGCCTGCCGATTCAGGGGACGCGGGTTCGTGCCCCGGTCCGGGAGGATCCCACGTGCCGCGGAGCGGCTGGGCCCGTGAGCCATGGCCGCTGAGCCTGCGCGTCTGGAGCCTGTGCTCCACAACGGGAGAGGCCACAACAGTGAGAGGCCTGCATACCGCAAAAAAAAAAAAAAAAAAAAAAGAATTTAGGGCAGATGATTTAAATATCTATGTAGAAAGACCTGTGTTCCATTTTGTTTTTTATTCATTTGTGTATTTATTCATTCAGCAGTTGTTTTATGGATCCTGGAAATGTATTTAGAATAGGGAGACAAAAGTTAACATGATGCTGTCCACAATCCTTAAGCTTTTTAGTCTCTCTCTCTCTTTCTCTCTCTCTCTCTCTCATTTCAAGGGCAGAAGCAACTACAGAATCTCATAATGTCACTTATGAGCAAAGTCCACTGACTATCCCAAGTGATTCTTCTGGATTCCTTAATAATGTGACCTACTGGTTTAAATATGAGAAAAGTTGGTTTACAGATTTGTTATTTTATCAGAGATCCAAATCCACTCTAAACTAAAAGTTCCTGATGTGGCAAAAGAGAATTTGTTAGGAGGAGGCAAAGCTCTTAGACTACACGTGAATATTTGTCCAAGTCATAGGTTAGCTTTGGGTGCCATAAGGGTGTCCATCTTCCATATTTATATTCATTTAATGAGAAGAGGACTGCTGTCCTGGCCTCTGAGCGTGTGCTGAGACAGGATGAGTTAGGGCACATGCCCTCTTGAATGGAAGCCAGTCATGTAATAGGCAATAGAATGGAACATACTGATTGGCTTAAGCCAATGAGGACCCACACTTGGGTTGGGGATGGGGTTAGCTTCTCCTGCTGGAGGGATGAGTCAATACCTCAAGGACAATTGGGATACTTTTAGGAAATGGCCTTAGGGAGATAGACACTGGGTAGATAACATGCAGATTTCTGACTCTTAGTAGCACAAATGGCCCTAGGGTCTAGCTTTTTGGAGCCTCAGTTAAAAAAAATGAACATGTCACTCATAGTTTATGATTCTTTTTCTAGGTTTGTCCATGTTTAACTCTTACATCCCCAAATTGCTTTTCTTGTGTTAAAAAGTTAAAGGTGGTTCAACTGAGATTTTAGTAGGGTAAACTGTAACTTTTTAAATTTCAAAGTACACAGAAAAATGGGTGTCTGCACAGACTTTTGCCAGTATCTTCCCAGCTTTATCTCTGCTTATGGAAATCTTCCCCACTCTCAAGGCTGAGTTCCCTGGTGAAGCCTTGACCTATTTTCCAGCAGAAGTCAGCGCTCCTCAAGGCTCAGGGCACTTCGTGCTTGTCATTTTCTCTTCCTTTCTCAATGCTACATCCTCTTATGTCCTGGAGTTCTTTGGCCAGACCACCAGGAGCCCATGAGACAGATGATGCGAGCCATCCCGGGGGATATTTGGTGTAAGTGATACCGGAAAAGCTTTATCAAAAAGCCAAGCTCTTGTTCAACTCATCCAAAAGAATTTGGGGAAGGAACACAAAACACAAAGGAACACACACACACACACACACACACACACACACACACACACACTGAGGCTGAGGGGCTAAGAGAACAAAGAAGCAGTTTGTTTAGGGAAGAAGTGAAAGTCACACACTTGGAGGAGAGCGTAGGCGTCCTTGCAGCAGGGTTGTTGATCCCCCTTTTTGTCTTATTTTTAGCCCTTTGAATGGGTGAGGGCTTTTTGATTAGGGGTGGAATATTCATGGAGGGTTGAGGTGTGGTCTGCATTGCACCAGGTTGCATCAGCTTCTGGTCTTGAGCATTTGCCTCCGGAAGCCACCTTACGTGTGCTCTAAGAGCTGTTTTCCCTTAAATAGTGGAGTGGCAGGTGGTACAGGGTCGTCAGCAACCTGTGCACTTCTATTGCGCATGCTCCACGGTTTTCATGGGGGCTACAAAGTTTCTGTTTTAGATGCCATTCCTCCCTGTGTCATGTCCTCATTAAGTGCAAAATCAGGAGGTGGCTTTGCCTTCTGCCTAATACCTATACGTGAGGTGGCTGAGCTCGGGCCCTCCCTCCCCTGTCCTGACTTCCCTGCCTCGTCAGAAGCAAGGAGCCTGGGGGGCTGGCGGGAGAGTAGCTGTGGGACGAAATGATTGATCTGACTGTGCGGGCTGAGGTTGGAAAGAACTTGGAGAAGAACAAGAACATAAAACACGAGGTTTGGAGAGAGACAGAGAGAGAGGAAAGCTTGCGGTCAGTGAATAAATTCAGAGCTTCATACCTTCGGGTAAGGGAGCATTTGATGAACAGTCAAGGGCAGCAAGTTTTGCCAGGCCCAGCAGGGAGGACGTTTCCATTTGTGCTTCTGTGCAGTAGTGAGCAGACTCATTTCTACGTGAAAGCATCCACACTGTAAAAAATAATTGCATATTGCTTAATATTCCATGGGCATATATCTATTCTGCATCCTCAGAGCTCATCTTCAACGTTAACGCGTATGTTTTATGTGGAATAAAATGTAAAGTAGCCGATGGATGCTAGAAATATTTTTTAAAGTTTTTAAACAGCTCTGTGTAAACATCATTTTTCCATAATGAAAGTCTTGTTCACACACAGTGAAAGGGGTTCCGTATAGTCACTTTCTAAAGAGCATAGGAAGTGTTATGGTTAAAAATAGACAAGAAGCGCTAAGAACATTAAGTTTGCAACAGCATTCTGGCCTGTTTCTCCTAATACCGTTGCCCAGTCTCCTCCCACAGGAAAGCTTCCTACAAAATGTCACACCCAAGGAACTAATGCGTGTGAATGTGTGAGAAATTACACCTAAGAATGGTGATTACCTCCCTCCCAGTCTGTGATTCTCCTATAAACAAGAACCTCCCATTACTTTTTGCACATTCTCTGTATTATTTTAGACGCCACAGTCCTCTCCTTAAATGGAGACTTCGTTCTGCATATTTCTCAATTTTCCACCTGTAATCAGTGAATTATTAGAAGTACAATGAAATCGATTCTACATTGTTTCCTGTGATGAATATGTTGTTTAATTGGAGAGGATTGCTAAGCCTGAAAATGTAAGGGTAACTGGAATTGGCCTTTCAAGTCATAGAGGGTATTTTCCTAAAATACATAAATCCCAAACTTCTGGGCAGTAATTTGATGCAGACTCAAGAGAAGTAGCTCCCAGGGAATTATCAACCCAAAGAATTATATCCAGCAGAAAATCTCTCAGCTTAAATAAGGCGGAGAACCAGAAGTGGTGAGGGAAATTCCTTCCCTGAAGGAATCAGGGCTTGAGGTCCCATAGGCTTATTTATAAGACAGAAACTGTTTGCAAAATTTTTATGTGAAATCTCCTCTGAATTTTTAAACTGTCAAAGTTGACATCAAAAATGAGAGCTACTTTGCTTTTATTCTGCATTTTGCATAACTTCGTCTGTTTGGAAATGTGTGTGTTGGACCACAACACTGATACAGTGCCTACCGAATGTTAAACTGAAAGATGTGGTGGAAAAATTAAGAAGCGATACTTCAAGAGAAGAGTTTAAACATTTGCAGACAAATTTATTGTAAATGGGGCTGGGCTTGGGCAAAACTGCCAAGCAGGTAGAAGACATTTTTCTAATCAGAATGTTGTTTTTACCTCCCTTCAACATGGCCTCAGCATGTCTGCTTATCTCCCGTCCTGGATCATTTATTGTTTCTACTTATATATTCATATATTTTATGTCATTTAATGTGCACCCATTTGACAGGCGGACAGCTGAGCCTCAGAGATGTTATCATTGCTGAATGACAGGACTGGAACTCAAGTCCCTGTATCAGCTATGACAAATAACCAGGTAAATCTCTGTTGCTTCACACAAGTTTATTTCTTGCTCACACAAGAGGTGCTGTGAGTCTGGGTGACGCTTTAGGGCAGGGGTTAGAGAATTTCTCTGTAAAGGGCCATAGAGTCGATATTTTAAACATTGTGAGCCAAGGGGCAAAGTTGAGTAACTATTTTTACTGAATGAGTAAGAGTCATTTTCATATTTCACATTTCAAAACGTAAAAACCATTTTTATCTAGTGAGCCACACAAAACTACGCTGCAGGAGGGATTTTGTGCCTGGGTCATAGTTCGCTGACCCCTGCTCTTGGAGGACAGACCTCCCTACGCTGTTCAGCATCCCAGGCCATTTCCATCTTATGGCTTCCCTGTAAGAGCACGTGGCTTGGCAATCACTGTGGCAGTGAACGAGTGGGCTGGAGAGTTGAGCACCAGCAATTAAATGCTTCCATCCAGAAATGGCACAGGTCACTTCTACCCTGATTGCATTGGCTACAGCAAGTCACACAGGCGTATTTAATTTAGTAGGGGGTGTGAGAATAACCTCCTGTGTGCCAGGAAGTAGAGGCCAAGTGGATATGGGTAAATAGTGATAATGCCTATCAGAGCTGCCTCTTCCTTCGTGTAAATATCAGACCCTGATTCTGGAGGCTATAGCACTGCAATCTTGTGAAAAAAATCTTCTCGATGAAAGAAGGGCCTAAGAATTTTTGGGCTTGAGTCCTAAAGCAAGTGATGCAAGCTCACATCTCTATCAGAATTAGTAAATCGAATGCTAATAAGTTCAGTGACTATGTGTTATGTATTGCGTTTTAAAATAGAACCAGTTATAGAGCAGTTGTTACATTTTTGGTAGACAGTGGGGACATTTTCATTTTTAAGATAATAGGAGATATGGTATATAATCACTTGAAATGTTTGAGAAACAGGATTAACCCTTTAGATTATCTTTTGAATATAGTGTTCTCTGAAGAAGGAAGTTGGTATTTTGCATTTTGGGGAGGTTAAATTTTCAAGGAAAGCCAAGTTACAAAACTGTTCATTTTACTTATTCTTTAAAACGTAAACAAAACAAAAAAGAATGAATACAACATTAAGGTACTGGAGGATTTTTAACAGGACAGAGAAAATGCCCAAGCTAAAAAGAATGATACCTTTGATTTTAAAATTCTCCCGTATTAAAGATTAAAGATATGGAACATGGTAAAAGCAAGGGCAGTTATTTAGATATGCAGGTTAAGAGTTGGTTTTCCCTAATAAGTTGCCAGATTTAGCAAATAAAAATATAGGATGCCTGGTTAAATTTGAATTTCAGATACCACACAGGACATAGTTATTACTAAAAAAAAAATTTACCATTCATCTGAAATTCAAATTTAACTGGGTGTCTTGTATTTGCATCTGAGAACTCTATGTCCTATAGTAGAGATTTGAATTGGTAGGTGGTCCTTACTTTAAAGATTTTACATAGAATCACTTCTCATTATGGGTGGTGCTTCTGTAATATAAAGTCACCACAAACACTGAATTAGTGAATACTGAGCTATTCATTGCTCCTAGGAGAAGTAGAGGGTTGGGTTCCTGTGAGCCTCTGGTCACAACATTTTTGTCAACTGTTCAGTAAGTAACCTTGCTTTATGTGTACTTCTGTTTAAAGACACCATCTCTCTCTTTCTCTGTGTGTGTGTGTATATATATACACACACACACACACACACACACACACACATATACACACATATTTATATATCTTACAAGTAATTATATGTAGTATTTCTTTACAATAATACACTAGCTGATCTGAGTTTAATGTCTCTTTGACCCTGGGTGATGTGGCCATAAGTTTCTTTGGCTTTTAGCCATACCCACAGTGCTATCCAATATGCTTTATAAATCAGTCCTCATGTCAGGAATTCACAAAGTTAGCCACTATCACTGTTACTCCAGCACTTTTCAAATCAGTCTCGCATACAGACCTGAGAATGTCCTCTTCCTTTTTCTGCATGCCCCCTATTGTGGATTCATTAACATTGACCTCAGCACAACACTGTAACCCCTGCCTGAAAGAAATGGATCTAACCCACATACTTTCTCAGAAAGGCCCATCATAGCCGTTTTGCATTTAGGACCACTAGGCAGCACTTAAGCACTACCTTTTAAACAGTGAAATCACCAACAAAAACCAAACATGCAAAAAACATGGCACTAAACAGACTTGGAAAAGGACCCACGTTTACAGAATGAGAGCTCCCTGCAACAAGAAGGCAGATCATTGCCTTGTTCAACCTCAGTTCAGGAGGTGCGCCTCAGGTGACTGAAATTTTTCACCGCTCTACCCACGTCCACAGTTGATGGTGAGCACGCCGTGTGTATCGCCTTTGATGCTACAAATACATTTTAGCAATTAGGTAAATTCACTTTATGGAATCTGCAAATAATGAGGATCCACTGCATTTGATGCCTAAATTAACAGATGAAGACAAAAATATTAGAGTACCTTTAGGAAGAATGGGCAGTTAACTGGGTAGCATATGGTAAATGACCCTAATTTTCCACAAATAATAATGCTAACTTCCAGTCCTCACTATGTTCCAGGGGCAGAGCTGGGTGCTTAATATAGATTATTGAATTACATTCTTATTTTAACTCAACAGTTCTATAAAGTTACTGTTACTGTCTTCATTGGTCGAGGGTCTCACAACTTATAAGAAGAGTTGGAATTCCTACCTATGTCAAGGAATACTCAAGACGGGGTCCTTTACCACAGGAGGTACACTAGTAATAGTTACCATAGTCCTCTAAGTATCTTTTTTGTTGTTGTTTTGTTTGTTTGCTTTTTGTTTTTTTGCGGTACATGGGCCTCTCACTGTTGTGGCCTCTCCCGTTGCGGAGCACAGGCTCCGGACGCGCAGGCTCAGCGGCCATGGCTCGCGGGCCCAGCCGCTCCGCGGCATGTGGGATCTTCCCGGACCGGGGCACGAACCCGTGTCCCCTGCATCGGCAGGCGGACTCTCAACCACTGCGCCACCAGGGAAGCCCCTCTAAATATCTTAATGGAAATTTGATGTTACCCACAAAACTTCATTTTAGGAAGAGCTATTGAAGAAATCATATATCAAATCTCAGCCTTAATCTGGGGCAACAATAGTGATCTTGCAGCTGTGACTTCACTACTCTGTGTTTCATTTTCTCAGGACTTTGTGTTGTAGACTTAGGGTTGCTAAGTATTCCTAGCTGCATATTGCCCACATGAAGCTATAATCCTCTGTCAGTGCATTGGAATGATTTCCACAGTGACTGGATTTATATCACAAAGAAAGGGTTCAGGTAGAGACTAAGTCACAGGAGCCAGAAAAGTACTGAAAAATGGGCTCTGTTTTCGTGCAGATGTGCAGGAAATCATGAAAAGGGGGAGGAGAACCCATATAGAAAAGGTGGCACTTAGGTCAACATGTTTGAAAAAAGAAGGTATCTGGGCTTCCCTGGTGGCGCAGTGGTTGAGAGTCCGCCTGCCGATGCAGGGGACACGGGTTCGTGCCCCGGTCCAGGAAGATCCCACATGCCGTGGAGCGGCTGGGCCCGTGAGCCATGGCCGCTGAGCCTGAGCGTCCGGAGCCTGTGCTCCGCAACGGGAGAGGCCACAACAGTGAGAGGCCCGCGTACTGCAAAAAAATAAATAAATAAAAAAGAAGGTATCAGTCTAAAATTGCCTGAAGTCTTCACTAATTTTAAGCTTGAGTTATATTTTATCCTTCTCTTTTTCTGCCTAATGTTTCAGTCCCTCCCTCTTTGTTCCCCCTACAAATCTCCCAAAAAAGGAGATAATGAAACCCCTTTTCTGGTTGTGATTACAAGTAATGACTCTTGGTATAGTCTTTTGCTTCCTAATTTGCTCTTTTGGGTGGAGTATCTACAGATTCCTTCTTTAGAATTGAAAATGTTATGACTCTCGTTTAGTTGTCAAGTGTGGAGTGTTATATGAGAGCTGGCATCAAAAGCAGATAACTTTTAAGCATGTCCATACTGAAGATCATGAGCTTTTACAGCTTTTATTTTAAGGTACAGACAGTGTTTCACCACTATCACCTAATTATTCTGTGCCATATTCCTGAGAAACATGCTAATCTGCTCAACCCAATATTCCTCCAAATTTTTAAACAAAAATTTAAATTTTAGATTATCTGTCCTGGGGGACTTCCCTGGCAGTCCAGCGGTTAAGACTTCGCCTTCCAGTGCGGGGGGTGCAGGTTCGATCCCTGGTCGGGGAGCTGAGATCCCACATGCCTCGCAGCCAAAAAACCAAAACATAAAACATAAGCAGTATTGTAACAAATTCAATAAAGACTTTAAAATTGGTCCACATCAAAAAAAAAATCTTAAAAAAAGAATAAAAGATTATCTCTCTTGATAATAAAGCAACTAAGAGTTAAGAATCATGTAATCTTAGTATTTTCTTTTGCTTTGTATACAATAAATATAGATGGTCTTTTTAATTATTGGTATTGTATTATTAAAAATTTAATCCTTTAGCGCCTATTCCTAGCACAGAAAAGAATTTCCGGTGTCTACTAAATACATGTTCTGAGTTAAGCAGGTAATCTACAAATGCATGTATTTAATGTTTGAGCTTATGCTTAAGCTAACAGTCATCACTGTGGCCTTTGTTACTCTGTTCCTATTGTAACAGCAGGACATAAATCCCAAAATTCTTCTGGGGAAAAACTACTGATAATGTATTGATCTGCCAATAGTAGAGGATTTGGTGACTTTCAGAATATTTCTTAATCCTGTACTGAAATAATTAAGAGGTTATTTGCTCTCATTATTAGCTTTAATGATAATAATCGTTATTCTTATAGTAATTATTCAAGTAATAATAATTGTTCATTTCAGTTCTCTTTGGCATTCATTAAGTTTGTTGAGTAGGTGTGAAATAGTCCTCCATTTCAAAAATATGTGCCAATGTGGTGTTGGTTTCACGATTCTTAAGCAAACATTTGACTTTTGAAAAGAAGCATATGTTTTCTTTTTTGTTTAATAATTGCACTGCTTTTGCCGTCAGCTTGCTCATACTGTATTTATTCACAGATCGTGTGGGATGCTGTGTTTACTTTGCTCCTGCTATCTGTGATAGTGAACAACGACTTCTGTAATTTGTCACTTTGAATGTTGCCTAGCGTCAATTTGCCGGACATTCATTTCACTACCAACACTTTCATTTTGAGGCTGATAGCTTCTTGGTTAATTTCTTCAGAGTAATGTCAAATGGTAACAAACCAATTAGTTATTATAGCTGCTATACAAATGAACAAGAAATGGGGGGATTATGGACAAAACTAACACTAAAACAGGATTTGATTTTCAGTCCTTTAGACTTCAGGTTTATTGTAAAAGTGTGACTATCTCAACGTTGACCTGATTTTACTTTCACTAGCCCCTCTGCACATGTGTGGAGCAAATAGTACTGTATTTTGTAGAAATGATAGAACTAGAGAGATAACATAGTCTTGAACAGGTCAACTGAATCAGGAAGGAAAGCCAGAAAAAAGTCCAGACTATGTTCAATTGAATTTTGTAGCATCAACTGTTTTCTACGCTATGCTTAGTCTATAGTACAACTGGATTTTCTTGCTTCCCTGTTAACCAGATGGCTTATGTATCAGAGCACCTTCCTTGCGTGTCTGGCCCAGTAGACTTGAATAGTATCAAAGAACAAATAAAATTCATCTCAACTCTCGTCACTTTTCTTACAGGCTGTAAATACTGTATAAAATCCCAAACTGTTTTTGCTTCAGGTTGTTTCGCTCCACAGACTGTGCTCCTATTATTATAAACAGTGCAGTTGAGAGAAACAGCGTTTGATCAGCAATTTGAAAAGTTTCCCTAGAGCTGCAAAGACCAACCAGGTGTAGGTCACTTTGAAATCAATGACTTTAATGTTCCATAAGCATTTATGGAATCATCCTCATGCCTCAGGAACTCAAGCCCTCAGGCTGCTCCAACCCACCAGAGCATCCCAGGCAGCGACCCACTGCAGCTCCTTCACAGCAGCCCTGGGCAATGCTCTCCTGACCTGCCTTCTCCTCTTAATGCATTATAGCCTATTAAGAGTTCTGGACCTTTATTATTTGCTCAAGTAAATGTTTGCTAATTTTATTAAACTAGAGAATATTGGTGGAGCATAATAATTTAATATGTCCACCCCAAGTTATTTCACTTAATTCACTCCTTCACTGCTACCCAGTGGAGGGACTTATACAGAAAATGCCAGCACCATAAGAATTTCAAGGCTCCTTCATCTTCATTTTTCAACTCTTTCTTACAACCATGGTGAAGTTCTTGTAAGACCCCAAACTCACTTTTTCTTTTCTTTTTTTTGCCCCCTGGTCTTTACATACACTGCAACCTCTGTGTGAAATGCCTCTTGATGTTTCCATGACTATTTTCCACTCACATCAAGAAATAGTAAATGTGACCTTTTATAGGATGACTTTTTTTTAAACTATATTCCCCCAGCCCTTGTACGATTTATAGCATTCTGCATATAATATTATATGCCACAATGTTATCCTACTTCATTAAAAAAGTAATACTTATATTTTTTCTGCTTTACCTCACTGGATTACAGTCTTTTGGGGGGGTAAAAACTGGGTTTTATTCATCAATGTGTCATTAGTAATGAGCCCATAGCCTGACACAGAATAAATGCTCCCTTAAAGTGAGTTAAATTTATAAATGAGCATTGGCTCAGACATTAGAGAGAAGGGTAGAAAAAAAGCAGAAGGCTTCAGTTGAAAATCAGGACCAGTTATATTTGACAGGAAAAATAACAACAGTATTACTAATTGTAAACTAAAAGAAAATAACATTGGAGCTCCTACTCTATGCCATTCAGGTGCAGTTTTCTATACAGCATGTAATTTATTCCTCAGACAACCTCAGGAAGCTGAGGATCAGAAAAGTAAAGTTGTTTGTTCAGGTTCAGGTAACTAGTGAATATATAGGCCCGGCACAAACCCCAGTTATATCTACCCTAGTTCAGTTCTCTTTACACTGTAAACCCATACCTTTGTGAGTGTGAAATAAAGCATGATGATTAATTTAACAAGATAATGGGCCAATGTGATAACATGTGTTGTTGCTATAGTTTATTCCAGGACATATTTTATGGAAAGGGTTATGAGAGGAATCCAAAGGCAGTTGATCTGGAATTAATATCACACTAAAAATAAACCCATAATTGTTATAACAGTTTTATAGCTATATAGTTAATATAGCATACTCGCTACCATTTCATGTTAGCTGTGGCCTGAAATAATTCTCTGGCCTTGATTCAGCCTCATTATTTGCAGTAGCTCTGGTCTGTAACGGGGGTGTGCCTGCTGTATTAGCGAAACACAAGGGCTCCTAAGCGAAATACAGGGTTAGGTTCCTGTGAGCCTCTGCTCTCAACGTTTTCACCTACCAGCCAGTACATAACCTTGTTTTCTGTGGGTTTGTTTAAAGATACCATTTGGTTCAGTCATTCACGTTGAACTCACGGCCAACGGCACTATAACTCATGTCTGAATGAAGCTTGTCCAACACATATGTTTTCTCTTGAAGGCACATCCCAGCCTTCTGTGCTGAGGGAAACCAGACAACAGCACTTCAGCACTGCACTTGAGGGCGATGTTAAATAGCCACATCACCAAGCATAAAATGCAAAAAAAAAAAAAAAAAAAGTGACATTGAATAGCACTCAGAAAGGACACTTGTTTACAGTATGAGAACTGAAAGAAGGCAGAGAGTAGCCTTGTTTCACCTCAGCTGGAAACAAGTATGTCAGGTGACTCAAATTTTGTGTTGCTCTGTTCTTGTCTAAGACTGAAAGTGCCAGGGGTATTAATTTGGGGATGACAGATATATGTTTGTGTTTAGATGAATTCACAAATGCAGAATCTGCAAAAAATGAGGATTGACTGTTTTCTATTATAAAATAGCCTCATTATTTCTATTCCTAAGATTTGGGTCATGTGCTTACTCTCCTTTATCTCATTTTCCTTTTCCTCTTGTTACTGGATACAGTTATTGTCATCTAAGCAATTTCTTGTGGCCAGTAAGCTTTGCTATAGTCAGTTTCTTCTGGGATGAGATGAGAGAAACCTGTTTATTGGCTGTGGTTCAGTATGTTTGCTTACTTGCAGGGCTCAAAACCCACCCCAGGGCCTAGAGAGCTCCATCATTAATGGGGTTAGATAAAGGTTAGGGGCTCTCAGTTAAGTCTACGGAATGTGTTCTAAAATGAGTTCATTCATTCTGAGGATCTGCAAGATTTGTTAGATTGTATAGTTAGTAGATCGTTGTAAAGACTTTCAGCTAGCCAGTAAGAAATCATCTGTTTTCTCTTGGGAAATATTGCCCTTGTTTTATTTCAGTAGGAAAAACTAAGAGTTCACTATGAAGGTAGGTATTAGGAGATTACTCGAAGCATCACTAAACTGGAATGTCCAGAAGCAAGGAAGAGGCAAAAGGTGACTGTTTCTATATGAGGTCGGCTTCCCCATGTGCACTGTCTGTCCTGTATGGGAAGGTTAGGCATTTCTGGAGGCTACAATAGCTCTTCCAGGTTACTGGTGTATCTTTTAAGCTTTAATTTTTGAAATGGTACCTAGAGATCTTACACTTGAAGCTCTAAACAGACAATTAATGGTTCCATAACCCATTTTATAAGCATGGTGGTTTCTATTTAAATACCCTGACTCTAACTTTCCCTCCATTCAGACTATAAAGAATGTACTTTTAAAAGCTGAGAGTGTATGCAGGACTCCAAACCAGGGCTGGTCCATTTAGTCCCTCTGTGAAGCATCTTAGGATAGAGAGCAAAATATGAAGGTGGGAAACAGAGATTCTAAGTGCACCTCTGCCATTATCTATCCGGAAGACTTGACCAAATCACTGAGATTTTTCTAGATTATGTCAGAAGGGTCAGGCTATAGTCTAAGTCTACTTCTCTTTCCTTTTTTTTTCCTCCAGTGATTGTGCCATGATTTGGTGAGGTTTTTTCTTTTTTTTACTTCTTGTCACACATCACAGCTTAGATATCATACATCAAATATTCAAATCTTTTAATCAAAGAAGGTGAAAACCAATTCCTCCTTCCCTCAAATCCAGGAAGATAGTTGATATTATTATGAAAAACCCTTAAAATAGCTGTTAAATTCTATAGCTCAACTCACTAAATACTTTTATTCCAATATGGAGCTTCAGTCAATGGAACATCAATATATGAACAGTGACATAGATATTAGACATTTATAGATTTCACACAACTATATTATAGGTGATTTGTGTGCTTTTTTTTTCTTTTTGGTTAGCCAGTATCGGCAAACGTCAGTAGAGTATAAAATATTCCTAATATGAGTTGAATTTATATTCTTAACAGATTGTTTTTTTCTCTTCTGATATATAGAATGTTTTTAGAACTAAGTAGAAAATTATCACTTCTCTTTTTTTGGTGGGGTTGATGAAAATCTGAAATGTTTTTCTGCTTAATAAACACATTAATTAAATTGCTTCTCTCTACCAAGTATTATACTTCCCATTGAGCATGTAAAAGGTGTCTTTTGCAAGTTAAAAGTCTAAGAACTTTAGTAGAGAAGACAGCACACTTAAGTATAATATTCATCCATTCAACCAATATGGATTGAGTGGCTCTGTGTCAGGCACTGTTTTTACCAGCTAGGAATATAGCTTCTGACTTAAAGGTTTATATTCTAGTAGCAGAAGAGAGAAAATAAATATAGTAAGACATATAGAATTGTCAGCTGGTGATAAATACTATAAGGAAAAATAAGCAGTGCAAGGGGATAAAGAGTGATGGGAGGTGTGACTTTAGAAGGGACAGTCAGTTGGTAATATGTGGAGTATACAGGACAGGGACATCGGGATTGCCTGGGAGTAGGGAAATGTGTTTCGTTGTTTAGACTAGGGTAGTCAGGGAAGGGCTCACTGATGGGTGACATGTGAGCAGAAAACAGGGAAACGGAGAACAAGTCGTTCAGTCAGTACTTAGGGGAAGAGCATTCTAGGCAAAGGGAGTACAGAGTGTAAAGTCCCCGAGGGGGGCAGGAACACCCTAGGCTTGGTCAATCAATGACAAAGTGGTGGTGTGGCCAGAGGAAATAGAGAGAGGGGCGTAATACAAGATGAAGTCGGAGGAAAGCCAAAGCTGAAATCGCATTGGGCCACAAAGGCTGGATTTTCTTCGGAGCGAGATGGAATGCCTTTGAAAGTGCTGAATGAAGCGCACAAGCGATTTGCCTGCTATACTGGAGAATATTGTCTGCAGAGTGTGCAATATAGGAGAAGTGATAGAGGGGTGGTCAATTAATCCCTTCCTGAAGGTAGGCAGGAAGTGTCTTCGTAGACGTCTATGGAAAGCATGGAGGAAAGACATTCCAAGTAGGGGGAGAGCTGCCCTGAGAGGACGAGTGGTGTGATGTTTTAGCATGAAGTGTGAGGACTGGCCCTGGACTGTGTTGAGGCTGGAAAAAGCACATGTATGTCATTCTGAGAGTTTGGGCTTCAGCCCGAGAATGTGGTGGAGCCACATTGAAAGCAAGGGAGAGACTTGAAAGCAAGGGAGCAGCAGGGTCATCTGTAGAAAGACGGCTCCCCTGGTGAAATGGAGGGTCAGTGATGGCAGAGCAAGCCTGGGGCGCAGGAGGGAAGTGGTGGTCCTGGTGGCCTTGGCCCCTGCCAGGTGGGGTGGACGGAAGAGGGAAAATCAACGCGTGCGTTTAGAAGGTGTATGTAGGTCAAAATCATCTGAGTTAGACCTTCAGGCTAAAAGAACATTACCTTAGCAATTCATTGCAATTGCACGGCTTCAAAGGTGAAAGTACATTAATGGCCATTATTTATCTGGCAACAAATCGTGTAATGACACGTTAAAAGCTGTTCCAAAATGAAATCTGTTCTCCATTTAGTATAAATTTCAAATGAATCTTTAAAACTGTGTATGGGAGCTGGGTTACCTTTGCCTCTCCAAATAACATGCCTTGTTAACGTGGACCACACATGGATCCGTTGCTGTTTTTCTTGACCCTGATTACCACTGAGTACAAAAGAAAGGGTGCATCTTCATTTAACTAAGCACAGGATCTGAGAGCCAGCCCGTTGTGAAACTCTAGAACAATAACATGAGTAAATATAATGCCTTCCAGTGATGTTATCAGAATGCCCTGCAAGATTACTTGCTTATCCATAATGATAGTTATCTTCTCAAAGCTTCTGTCTAAATATCTGTGGAAGTACCAAGGCAGCTTGCCTCAAACATGAGTGTCCCGTTGTGTTTCCCAGGCACCTTTGGAGTAAAGGTTTAGCACCATTTACTCAGTGCGTTTTGAACGGCAAAAGTAGTGAAAGACATGAAGGTGCTCATCATTGAGAAAAAGAGAATCTCCAATATTCATGAAATGCCTGCTATTGCATTTTAATTTGCTTTAGGAAATTGCCTAGTTTGTTATTCATTTTTGCTTTGCATAATAGTTATGACAGCTCTGGTTGGTTTCTGATTCTTAGGAGACTGTGCAGATGCAGAGTTCTCAGCACACAGATTTTTTTCTGTTGAATCATAAATTGAATTCCTTTCATGAGAAGGTAATTTACACTTTAAGGCATATTTTTGTCAATAAACCGGATTCTTTTGAATGTCATTTCTTTTCAGCTCTCCTGAAATAAAAAATTTCGGTCTCCTCTCTAATGTTTTTTTCCTCCCCTCAAACCTATTTTGGCATCATTTTGGTTAGGAGAAGGAAGAACATACTAGTTATTTCTGAGGGTATGTGGTTACCGTAAGTGGATCAATTTTAGGAGGAAATTAAATTTGTAGCTAAATGGTAGGTTGTTTTAAAAAAAAAAAAAATTGGCATTCTCCAGATGTGAAACAATAACAGGCTGGAAGGATTTCCCATACACGAAAAAGCAGGTGTCTATAATATCAGACATGTATTATAGATCTAAGAACAGTGAGCTACCTTTTCTAAGGCATATTTGAAAATCAAATTTAAAAACCGTTACAGTACAAAGTGTCCATTTAACTTGAGTAAATTAGCTATATTAGATGCTCATGGCTGATGTACATCAGATGCCAGGAGGACCTGACTTTGTTAGCTGTTATCCTTGAGGAAACTGAGCCTTTGCCGTAGACTAGCTGAAAAACTTGATTCCCTAGGGTAGTGGTGACTCTCTTCTTTTCCCTGGTGCTCTCCTCAGTGGAGACTGTACTGAGAATAAAGACGGGCAAGGTGAACACTTTGTGTACTGCCCTCCTTTCTAATGAAGCTAAGCCTTTTAGTCTCTATTCTACTTTCCTCAATAGAATAATTCTCACCACCTAATCCCAGTCCCCAGATATCCCTGGGATTATAAACCAACCATGTTTACCTTTTAGCTTTTTTCCTCTCTTCACCTTCTGCCTTTTGTCAGTTGTATGATTGTAAAATGTATGCAGCATAAATCTAGCCAAATCTAATTGGTGTTCGTTGCTCTGAAAATATATTGCTGTTATGCCATTGTGATCTTAAAATGCTGTGATTCCAGGTTTTACTTCTGTGGCTGCTAATTAGTAAATGTTGGTATTTACAAAATGAGTCATATCACGTCTGCTTTGCAGTGTTTATTCAAACGCAGAAGAGAGATTCTGAAATTAAAGTCCAGATTTGGGATTTAAGTAATTACTCAGTTACTCCTTCTGCCCCCTGGAGTCTCTAAAGACTCTCAAAGAGCACAGTTGTGTGGCTTTCATGATGCCAGACTTATCTGATTAAATCTCCACTCTGTGCAGTCTTTAATATTTTTATAGTCCTTCAATAAAATCTTTCAATATGTTAAGAATCAACTTCACTGATGATTTTCCCAAACACCAGAGGCATGAACTTCCATGACAAAAATCAGGAATGAATCCTTTGCTGATTGATGGCACATTCATCTTTGAAATCGTAACCACCAAGGCTTGGGTTCTCTGAGTAAACTGTTCTAACAGAGATCTGTGTACCAAGAGGGAAGCCAGAGATGCTCTGTGGGTTAGAGAGACTTAACACACTGAATCACAGAATACAAAAAAGGGCCAGCTATTCACAGTCTCAAGGTCTGTTTCACCTTTTTTTTTTTTTTTTTTTTTTGCGGTGTGTGGGCCTCTCACTGTTGTGGCCTCTCCCGTTGCGGAGCACAGGCTCCGGACGCGCAGGCTTAGCGGCCATGGCTCACGGGCCCAGCCGCTCCGCGCCATGTGGGATCTTCCCGGACCGGGGCACAAACCAGCGTCCCCTGCATCGGCAGGCGGACTCTCAACCACTGCGCCACCAGGGAAGCCCCACCTTTTTCTTAAGATCCTCCCAAAGCAAAATAAGGTCCACAGCTACTCCATAACCTCATCAACCAAGAATAAATAGACTCTAAATATCTTGGGGTAAGAGCCTGCACGAGGCCAGCAGCTACTTGATACAAATAACTTTCAAGCCAGGAATGTAAACACACAATGAGTATAATTTATCATTTCAATGCACTTCACATCGTAAGTAGACATATGCAGTGGTCATTAGAACTGCTTGCAAATACACTCATTCTCCTCTATGGACAGGTGGTAGGATTTTATTTCACTGCTTTTAAAGTTAGGGGTGGCTGTGTGACTTATTTCTCAATGACATGTGAGTGGAAATGCATTTTCTTGCCTTCATATGGGAGTTTTAATAGCTAGAGTGTGATTTGGTTTGAGAAGGGATTGGTCAGTGTGAATTCTTGAGTGGTTATGAGGGCAGAGCCCCCTACCAACCCATATTGGACCTACAGTCTCAGTGAGAAATAGAACTTTGGGGCTGTTGGTAATCTGCAAATTACAGAGAAAATCCTGTTACTGTTTTTTAAAATAGCTTTTTAAAATTGCACGAAGTAACACATGCTACCAAAGAATGATGAAGCATATTTTTATAATGTATTATATAAAAAAACATGTATCTAGCAACTTCTTTTGGAGATGGATTGAGGTTTGGATCTGCTTCCATTAATTACTAGTTTCACACACACAAAAAAAACACTTAAAATATGTGCATTTCCTAGCTTTCTCTCTGTTAAATACTGGCTGAGGTTGAGGTATCATGTGAAATAAATGGTCTTGCTCTCAAATACCTTGTAGTAGAGGATATAAAAACACAAATAATCATTTATAAATAAATATTATATATATATATATATATATATATGACATGTAAAACTCACTATGAAGGAAGCACAAACGAAGTACTTGAAATCTCAGATGATTTATATCTATAGAAAAATCACTGTAAGCTAGAAGCCTCCGTATGGGAAACCAAGGAAAAGACTCAGTAGCAGAACGCAGATAGCAACTCAGTTAAGTCATTTCCTAAAGAAATCCCAAGCTATTTTTTTAGCCGGATCCATCAAAATCCATCCAGAGATCAACAGCTTGACTTACTTTCAGCAATGGTGAAAGCTCTTTCAGAACCCGGCTACTATAAAGTTGCCATTGAAAAATTCATCAGCAGCAAGTTTGAAATCTTAAAAGTCTTAATGTGTTTTAGAAGCACGGCCAGCTCTGCAATTGACAGAAGTAGACCGAGGGCTTCACATCAAAGGAGAAATCTTCCCAGCCCTGATGTTCTCAACCCTCTCCATATGGGTGTTCTTCCACATCACACCCACTTTTTCATGTTTCATTAGCAACCTTATGTCTCACACTCAACATCATATATGAGAGCAAAGACCCTAGTAAGGAAGACAGTGAGCTTAATGTATTCGTTAAATCTGTTCCTGGAGTCAAAACATTCTGGAACATGAAGGGAGAAGCACCCAGGTTAGTGAAGTTCTTGTGCTGTCAAATTACCACGAGCATTCGGCCAGGAAGTGGAGCACAGGTAATTGGAAACATCCTGGGGACATTTTCCAAGGGACAGTTATAGGCTGTCAACAACAGTAAAAAGTTTCCGAATAAAACCAGAGAATAACAGGAAGAACTGGTGTTGGGAAATAAGAAAACATTTAGTTACAAAAGTAAGAAGAAAAAAGGCTTTCGGGATAGAATGATCTTAGATGTGTTATCATGTGCAAAACAAAGTGAAGACAAGTAGATATTTATTTTGCATTGTTATACTTCTCTGTCCTCTAAGAAGAGCAGGAGAATAAGGAACTGATATACTGAATGGAGAAATTGGTAACTTACCTGCCTCGGGGCCCCTCTCAATCCAGCAGGCTTATTGGAATAGGAGGGTCATTTACCTTCAGAAGGTCAGTCAGGATATAGGCAGTAGGGCCAAAGCTACCCATTAGTGTGAGGGACATTTGAATAAATCTTCCATACCAGGCGCTGCATAGCTCTCCCTCACCTGCAAAGGGAAAAGTGGATTTTAAATGAAAAGCACTCTGAGCGCACCTGTTGTTATTTTTAGCTACATTCATAGGTAGAGAGAATTACTATGTACTATTGTCACTAAACTCTAAAGGGAAATAAGAGCTTTAGTAAGGCAGCAAGAGTCACCTGCTACTTTTCTTACTATACCTTTATCTTAGAAACATTTTCATTCATCACAAGAATGATGGAGTATCTAAAGAAGACTGTATATAGTCTTTGGAAGAACAAAATGTGAGATAATAATACTATTCCCTGTTCCACATTTAATTTCCATGCCACTTGAAAGCAATGTGTTTTCAAGGCTAACTCTCCTTTCATGCAACATGATGATAAGATATACTAAATTTTCATATGCTCTACTTGGAAAAATTAATTTCTTTTAGATTGTAATTGCTTTGGATTTAATCTTGAAGTTCACGACTGTAATTTTCAGATGATGTGAATCACTCTGTAGAGGTTTTGTTAGTCGTTTGTTTGGAATTAGTCTTTTCCATTCACCGTAATTAATTCATTCATATTGGGTATGCTTTGCATTTTTATGTTCTTTACGTTTTACTTTGGAGAATTAATTGGTAGAAAAATTAACTCCAGCTAAACTTCAGTGGCCATTGTTGTTTTTCAGTTATATCAGCCTAGAATTTCACTTAAAAATGACCTTTTCATAAATTTGTTCCAACCATCAACACATTGTGGGTTTTCATCCATCCTTGTACTTGAACAAGAGCTCTCAATAACTCAGATGAGGGAATAAAAGCCTTTCTTTGGATACAGTGATAAGGAGTGGCAGGAAAAGACCTTAAAGTTAGGTAAGGTTAATCCTTAGAAAAGACACAAATCAGCAGTTTTTATCTACGTAATGCTTAAAAATCAGTAGGTATTTTCATTTTTCAGCAAATGCTCTCTGTAATTTTAGTTTTCAGTAATACTTTAGTTGAAGGGTGCTTTTAATTTCCTGGTGTTTTTTCTAGCTTTATTGAGGTATAATATACAAATAAAAATTGTATATATTTAAGTTGTATGAGACAATTTTATATATATGTGTGTATATATATAGTGACATGATATATATATATGTGTATATATGTGTGTGTGTGTATGTGTAGGGACATGATTACCACAAGCAAGTTAATTAACACGTCCATCACTTCACATAGTTACCATTTTGTGTGTGTGTGTGTGTGTGTGTGTGTGTGTATGTGTGTGTGTGTAGAATACTTAGACAGAAATGTGTGGCAAGAGTGTAGGATGTTGTCTGTTACATCCAGGTGGTAGATTCATGGCTTTTAAAATTTTATTTATTTACCTTTTTTATTGAAGTATTTACATAGATTTACATAGATTTATGGGGTTTTGAATGTCAAATCCTTTCATTTATCAAATCGTTTTCTTTTTAACATCTTTATTAGAGTATAATTGCTTTACAATGGTGTGTTAGTTTCTGCTTTATAACAAAGTGAATTTGCTTTTGAAGTTCTATCTGGGATACCCAAACTCTTTTAAGGGAGTCCAAGGACACAGATTCCTGAGTTTTACGCCTGTGAGATGGAAAATGGTGGTGGTTCAATGCTGCTTCCTCTCTAGAGACTTCCCAAGGCAGTTTTGATGATTACTTTGTATCTTCAGTTTTGGAGGCTTCTTGGCTTTTTTATTCCCTTTATGTGGCTACCGTCCAGTTTATACAACATCAGCCCTTTCTTCTGAGCACAGACTCGCCATTGTCTAGACCCATCATCCCTTCTTGCTTCTCCTCTGTATTTCTGGTCTGTTGCTCACCCCACTGTCAGCCACCTTGAGGCAAACCCCACAACTACCTTGACATCTTTCCTACCCCAGCTCCACTTCTTAAAAAGGGAGCCTTTGGCCCCCTGACTGCATCACAATCTAATATTTAAAATATGTATACTTGAAAACTTCCCTAACAATTACCTTTGTAAGCACTGAGTTTCCTCACAGTGAACTGTACAAGAATGCTGGCAGAGGGGAGCTAGCACTCCATGTGGACTCTCTGAGGCTGATAATTAAGCTTCTTTGAGCCTCAGTTTCTTCATCTCAAATGGGGAATACACTAGGACCTTTCTCACAGATTCTCACAGAATCTCACTGGAATGCTTTACAAGATAAAAGATGTGAAAGTCTTTGTTTTCTGAGTAGTAAGATAAATTATATTTATTATGAAGGATTGTATTGATTGGTAAAGAAGTGTGGGACATCACTTTAAAATAAGCAGATTGTTATGCCTAAGCAGGGTTGGCAGACTGCATGCAGTGGACCAGATCTAACCTGCCCCCTGTAGGAGTAAATAAAGCTTTATGGGAACATGGCCACACCCATTTGGTTACATATTGTGTATGGCTGCATT
This sequence comes from Aethalodelphis obliquidens, assembly GCF_003676395.1. Classification (NCBI taxonomy): domain Eukaryota; kingdom Metazoa; phylum Chordata; class Mammalia; order Artiodactyla; family Delphinidae; genus Aethalodelphis; species Aethalodelphis obliquidens. The sequence goes on along the minus strand of NW_020837959.1, from coordinate 16,017,376 downwards.
CATGCAGGCTACAATGGCAGGGCTGCGTGGTTGTGGTGGAGATCTTATGTACCATGAAACCTAAAATAGTAACTATCTGGCCTTTTGTAAAAAGTTTGCTGATCTCTGCTTAAAAAAACTACCAAAAAAAGTGTAACTTTCTGGATATCTTTCTAAATTCTTACTGTCTACTCTTCAGTAAGTATATTAAATTATATAATAGGTTATGAAATTTGATCCATTTAACTGTTATGATTTTAATGAACAGTTAAAATTTTTCTATATAACACCTTGCATCTGCACACGTGTACTTTCATGTGTTCCTATACACACACACGTACACATACCCCTAGACACATGTCCAAGAATTTCCCTGTAAAAGTCAGGCAGTTTCTACACATTATCAATGTAAAAAGGGCTTAAACTACATTGTGATAGTTCAAGGACAAGATATAAGCACTAAATAAAACTTTAATCTTCAACCTCAAAATGACTTTCTACATAATAGTGTCTTAGTTGATGGAGGGAAAAAAATAAAATGGAATCACTTTAATTTGCACTTAAGCAGATTATTTTTCTGGTATGATTATGAAAGTTAAAAGAATACATGCACCAAAGTGCATCTTAATATCATAGTAAATGTTTTAGTTTAATTGCATTCTGGTCTGATGGACTCTGAGGGAGTCCATCAGACCAGAATGCCAGGACGGCATTCGCTGCTTAGTGATAGAGACAATCCTAATAGAGCCTAGATAGAAGGGGCCCTTTCAGACCTGATTCAGTCTGTAATTAAAAGAAAAATCTAAAAGTCGTATCTCTAAGTCACTGTACATTCCTTGAGAAACACAGAAAACGTGAAAATTCAAAGTCTTTAAAAGAACTATAGTTTTTGTTTTTAAATTGAAGCGTATCTTGTCATCAACTAAAACTAAAGAAATGTATTAAACTGAATATTGTAATGAGACAGTGTAACCATCCTCTGCAACACATATTTGACATCTTAATTTTCTTGCCTATTCTAAGGTAGAAAGAATCAGCTCTTTGTTCATCATAGAGCTTTTACTAAACTTTAGTATGTAAACTTACGATGAATGATTAAGACACCCCAGGCCAACTGGGAAGGCTCTAGTTTTCATTTTCAAGAACCATAAAAAGCTTTGACTTGCAGCTGTTAGAAGCAGGTTAAAATATTATCAGAATACCACCAACTTGCAGAGCACAGCTGATATATTACTGGTGACTGTAAAATTATAGCATTGTCCAATCCAGGAAGCAGATGGTCCATCTCCCTTGATTTGAGGAGCACTGGTCGACTACAAATTTTACTTGCTGCTCTAGGCTTGGTTTTTACCATTAGCTTGGGAGTTATAGGTTTCTTAAAGTCATTGCCAGGTGACAGATTGACCTGTTAACAAGTCACTTTCTCAAAAAAATTCATTAATGCGTTTTAATCAGAGGGCCAGTTGCAACTGAATAACATTTTATTAAGTACTAGTTTTGCTTTGAAGAAATCAGTAAATACTCTCAAAGCCAATTTACTGAAATAGGCTTTTACAAAACTTGAGAATTTAAAAAGAAACATGAAAATTTTTGGAAAAGAAATAATTTTTTTAAAATCGACTGAAGATATTAAGGCTCTTCGTGTTTTAGTCCTTTTTTTAGCACGTATAAATAATAGCACGTGCTTTTCTGTAATTTTCTGTAAATGAGTAGCACGTATGTAATATACACAAAGAAAATATGTCATAAATCTGGAGCACCTTTTATAGTAGGTGACTTACGTGGATGAGGCAAAGTACAGAGACATAGAGAGGGCACTATATCGGGGGCAGGAACCCACCTGATACAGAGGCATCTGTGGCTTAGGAGCCAATGAGTTGGACATCAGGATTTTATCTGTATAGCGTGGAGGTCACATGAAGCAATCTCTACCCTATCTTTTTCATCTAAAATATCAGAATTTTAACACTTTGATTGTGATTTTAATGGACATGAGGATGTGTTTACATATATATGTATAATATATATTATATATATATTAGATTTTGTATTTGAGGAACATTTCCATTAAAGGCTTGAAATTTCAGGAAGTTTAAGAAAATCTTTTAGCTGAATACAAAGCTCTCGGAAAACAATCACCTATAAGGCATTTTGTTGAACAGGTTTTAAGAATTTGATGAATCTATTTTGTGAGTCCTAAACTGGAGTGATACTGCCTCTCCTTTCGAAGAGAGATAAAGGAGTCGAAGAATCAACTCCAGGGAGAGATTTTATTTTTAAGGTGAAAATATCGGTACTAAATAGAATTTCCTTGATGCTAGTAGATCAGTATACTTGGTAAAGCTACTCGATACACTAATTCCATTTACTTAAATGAGACATCCATCCTTTTTTCGAGCAGTACACTATCTTGGACCTATTAATGTTTCAGAACTTTCTTGCTTTAAGTTGGCAGGTGCCTATGTGCACCGGTGGACTGTGTTGCAGGCTGATTAACTATTGCTTTTACACTTGTCACTTCTGCTTGGAACTGTCTACCACACCTGCCTTATTTCTGCAGGAGGGAGCCCCATGGGCCTGCATGGCTCTTAATACAGCACAGTCACTCCTGAAACATGTTAATAGATTGTGACAAACACTAAGATAATACATGGCAATGTGGTTTCATGGGGTGATTGGTGGCACAACACTATTTAATGTGATACTCATCGAATTCTCCAGTGGTGTTGGGCTCATTGCCCAGTTATATGTTAAAAAGAATAATGACATATATCAGGTTGGGTTTTCAGGCAGCCGTTAATGGTGGGCTAACTCCAAAAGTTGGGAAGAGGGCAGGATGTACAGTTTATTTTATTACCCTTAAGGTTTTTGGAATAGACTTTCTTTTTTCATTGTTTTCATTTCTTAGTCTGTACTAGATGCCCGTAGAATTACGAGGTTTTGTTTAAGTCAACTTTGTCTTTACCATTCCCATAATTTAATTGATTTATGTACGTATTTATTTATTTGAGGATCAAGTTCTTTAATCCATTGATAACGCTGCCTCAACACATCAGGCATGTCACTAAATTAGAAAAGAAAGAAAGGATTGAGAACATTTTTAGGACAGACGTAATAGGAAGGAGAACTTTATTCCTGCAATGGAATATTCCTTCAAGAATTTTGCTTAACTGCTACTGGATATATATACATTTTATTTTTTTTAATGTTGAACACTTTTTAAAAATTTTATACAATTTTTAAAGGTTACTTTCCATTTACAGTTGTTACAAAATAATGGCTATATTCCCCGTGTTGTACAATACATCCTTGAGCTTATCTTACACCCAATAGTTCGTACCTCCCACTCTGCACCCCTATCTTGCTGCTCCCACCCTCCCCGCTGGTAACCACTAGTTTGTTCTCTATATCTATGAGTCTGCTTCTTTTTTGCTTAACATTCCTCTTAAAATAAGTCTCTGAGGCTTCGCTGGTGGCGCAGTGGTTGAGAGTCCGCCTGCCGATGCAGGGGACACGGGTCCGTGCCCCGGTCCGGGAAGATCCCACATGCCGCGGAGCGGCTGGGCCCGTCAGCCGTGGCCACTGGGCCTGCACGTCCGGAGCCTGTGCTCCACAACGGGAGAGGCCACAACAGTGAGAGGCCCGCGTACCGCAGAAAAAAGGTCTCAATTAACTCCTTGTATTCTGTTTAATTTTATTTTAAATTTATATTTTAGGAAAAAAGTTGTGAAAAACTTTGAAATGGATGAAAATAATTGCTGGGTGTCTTCACTGGAAAGCTAGGCAGTATCTAGGCATGGTTTCCTTGGTTATCTGATTCTGTGGGGTCCCATCTTATTATCTTTGAGCTATTTTATAACTCTGTATGCTATAGATAATTGATAACAATGCAAATTATTCTTGACAATAGACATACAAATTAATTTTGTCCCAAGGAAATACAACTGATTTTCAACTTCCAGCCCTACCCTGAACCCTCTTCCCAGAATAAGCCAGTTTTATATTTATTTGTAATTCATTTCAGCATTCTTTCTTGCTAGTATATGTGTGGTTCTTTGAATTAACTTTTGAACCAGTTATAACATCTTATTTACTGGTTCTCTCATTAATTAGTTAAATATGATCCTCGATAAATGTTTATCTTATATTTGTAGAACTCATGATTAATCCCCTTTTTTTATTAACCCCCTTTTAAAAGTTATCCTTTGATAATTCTCTTCGGGGCAGACATTTTAGATGTATATACTGCATATTTATTGTACTCCAGTGTTGCTAGATAACTGATGATAATCTGGCTGTCAGAAAGACCACGTTCCAGGGAGATGAGTGCTAAGTCATCAAAAGAAAGTCTGTGGATGTAGGTAGTGTGGGTAATTCAGTTCTCACCCATTCCTTCCCTGTGTTCTTCAAAAAGGCTGAAATCTGGAGGCATTTCTTGGCTATCAAACTTGAATTGGCAGCTCTGAGGCAAACCTATGCTTTGCCATGAAAAGAGGTGAAATCCAAAATATGCGTTAGCCTAGAAAGGGAGAAGCTGGTGGTTCACATCTGAATTGCTACTTGGAAGAACATTCCAGTGATTTCCTTTAGCATCAGGGCTGAAGGAAGAGAAAGGAACAAGGGGTTTGATGTTGAGAAAGTTACAGCTCTAATGCCGTCTATGGCTTTGAATCAAGAAGGAAAAGAAACAAATATATATGTGTATGTATAAAGTATAACTGCACACCAAATATAAGTTAGACACTTTCCTATAGGTTGTTCTATTATATCTTCCCTGCAAGGCTGTGATTGGGAGTATTGTATCATGCCTGATTTTACATGTCACACAGCTCCTAAGTTGGAGTACAAGGATTCAAACTCATGCCTCCACGATTTCAAAGACCAGAAGTCTTAATGTTGATTTGCTAAAGCTCTTCCATTTCTTGGGTATTTTTTCCTTGTTCTTTTTTGTTTCTTACAGGAATGAACTTATGAAAATTTTCTACTTTGTCTTATTTTGAATAACTTCTCAAAACCTATACCAGGATCCATGTGCCCCCAGAGACAAGTTGTACTTCAGGATTTGGGAGGGGGGTGGGTTCTGACTGAATTGAATCTGGAATAAGCGTGAGGCAACCTGGGCAAAAACTGTGAGAGCTCAAGAACCCAAGAGAGTTGGAGAGAGATACTTCTGTTAGACTTGGGCAAAGAGAGAGGGGGTAGTCACAGATGAGAAAGCACTCACGGGAGTACAGACCAATTTCATTTGAATTCTGGGCTCTCTACAGAGGAGCTCTATGACCTTGGGCCTCACTCCCTTCAACTAGTAAAAATTAAAGATAAAAATATTCAACTTTTTAGGGCAAGGAGGGACTGAAATAACTCATGACAGCACTACCGGGTAACTTCAAGCTGCTTTTACTCTTGTCTCGGACCCAGAATCTCCACCCGCCCCCTTAACCACAGATCACCAGAAATAGGCATGCAATCAAGGGAAAAAATAGCACGCTTGCTAAGTGAAGGCAGTTTCAAGAAGGGGTGGGCCTTGGCAGTAAGTTGCTTCACCCCTACAGATGAGTAAATAGGTACAATAAAACCTAGCTTGGAGGTTTGGAGTGAGGCGAGCTTGCAGGGTATGAAGAAGACCGTGTATTATTTCCTTTGTTTATTGGATTATTGTTCATTATAATTATGGTCACTGTATTTCTGTATTATTTCCTCAGTCCTGGTGTTAACCTCTCCCGCCAGGGCATAGCCTTGAACAAGCTGACTTTGGTCTACTCCTTAACATGGAGAATGAGATCCATGCTTGCTGACCTTATACTTGTACACACTGTTTACTCAAGTCACTTTAGTCGTCCAAATACCATTCTTAATTTGAATCCAATATTATTCTTAGCTTTTGAGACACTCTTTTAAAGATTGAGACACTTACACCCAAAGGTTATCTTAGAGAAAGAGAAGCCATCATGCTTGAAGCTGGAAGAGAGAATGAGCTTGGCTACATGCGGACTTCTGTGAAATGGAGGCGGGCTGATGCCTTTATGACCTTTCAAGCACAAGAGTCTGGTGTCTTTAATTCTCTCTCACAGTGTGAAGTGTCACAGTATCTTTACTCAAACCAGCACTGGATGTGGGTGTGTTCCTTGCCATGTGCTGGTGCAATTTTAGTTACAATACTTCTGCAAGAGGTGGTAATTCAACAGAAGACTTCCTTCAGAGGAACTAGAAATGAGCAATTAAAGGTCATTTTTGTTGAAAATGGCCTAGACCCTTCTTAATAGTAAAATTCAGGTCTGGTTGTTGGCTTGAACGAGAGCTGTGGTCTTCTCAGCAGGATTTGTTTAAGGATGACGCCTATGGAAGTTGCAAGCATGGCTAGATTCCACCGTTCCTTGTACATACCATGTCTCTATCCTATGGCAGGGCAATCATGAAAAGCAAAATTAATTTGGAGGGAGAAGAAAGGAGAATTTGCTGTGAATCCTAAGAAGATGTGTGCTTCCAAACGTAAATTACAGCCATTTGCACAGCGAGGTGATGAAACAAATTCTTGCTCTACCATTTGCTCTCCACGGTGCATTGGGCAAAGTGTCAGGAACATGCTCCCCAAGAGGTAGCTAAAGATTCTTCTCACAAAATGTGCTATCAGAAACCCATTGTCTAAGAGTGTGTGTTGGAAAAGAAAATGAAACGGAGTGTCAGTGAAATAGATTAGCTTCTAGGAGATTGTCTGGGAAAACTGTCAGATGTTCTTCTAATATGTTTGTACAGGTTCACTCACCTCTGACTCCCTGCCTTATTTCTGGGAATTTCTCCAGGAAATTGGAAGTATTATGCAGTGTAAAGGATTGGAATCTCCCGGGCACTTTAAATGAGAAACTGAACTAATTTTTCCTCTGTTCAGGAGGAATTCTTTTTCTCCACCGACCTCAAAGCACTCAGCAGAAAGACACCTGGGATGATGGTTGAGCTCGGGGTCAATCAATGGGATTTTCAAACTGGAGTGCAAGGCTGATTTTCTGCAGAAAATTCCAAGGTGGTTAATTATTTGGAAGTAACAGCAGACACTCAAATACATGACTAAAAGAACGAGTGGATGAATGTACAGGTGTTGTGAATTGAGGAATGAAAAAAGAACCAATGGTTTCAGCTCAGTGGTTCACACTGTACTCACACATGTATTTGCCTTAAATATCTTCTGTCTAGATAAAGAATGTAAAATATTGTAGGAATCCTAGCATTAAAAGGGCTATTAAGTTCATTTAGTCCAACTCTCTTCCAGGGCAGATATCTCTTCTAGAACATTCTAGTCTTGGCAGTTGGTAGGTAGTTACCAAGAGATATCCATCCATGAGTGAGAGCTTCCTGCCAAATGCAGACTTGTCCACCATCCTGCACAACTTCTAAACATCCTATCGGATTCTCTGAAAAAAAAAATTCTGTTTACAGTGAAATAAGCCCAGAACCCAAATCCATCTTACTAGAAACATGAAGTATTGTTGTGCAATATTAATATACTCTGAATTTTCTAAGAATATGATGTAAATCCAAGAGAAAATTGTGTTTGTTTCATTTGGAGATTTTTGTCAAGAACTGTTCATTTTTTCCAGAAAATCTTATCAGTGGGAGCTATGCCATTTGTAATACGTGTACCACTAATGTACCACTGTTAGTCTGTCTGTATACTGTTGTGTTTGTAGTGATAGTACTTGTAGGTCAAATATCTGACTATTTCTTTTTTTTTTTTACTGCCGTGGCCTCTCCCGCCGTGGAGCACAGGCTCCGGACGCGCAGGCCTAGCGGCCATGGCTCACGGGCCCAGCCGCTCCGCGGCACGTGGGATCCTCCCAGACCGGTGCACGAGTCCGTTTCACCTGCATCGGCAGGCGGACTCCCAACCACTGCGCCACCAGGGAAAACCCCCGGAATACTTCTTTTACCTCAAGTTTAGCCATGGCACAAGATGACATACTTTCAAATTTTCTCCTTTAGATTCCGGTTGGGGTATTATATTCATTTAAAAATTATGTGTATGGACAGTTATACTACCAATAGATTTCTATAAAGGAATGTAAATGGCAGTTCAAATTAATTACTTAAAAAAAGGAAGTTTGGGGATTTCCCTGGTGGTGCAGTGGTTAAGAATCTGCCTGCCAGTGCAGGGGACACGGGTTCGATCCTTGGTCCGGGAAGATCCCACATGCCACAGAGTAACTAAGTCTGTGCACCACAACTACTGAGCCTGCGCTCTAGAGCCCGCAAGCCACAACTAGTGAAGCCCACGCACCTAGAGCCCGTGCTCCGCAACAAGAGAAGCCACCGCAATGAGAAGCCCGGGCACCGCAACGAAGAGTAGCCCCCGCTTGCTGCAACTAGAGAAAACCTGTGCTCAGCAACGAAGACCCAACACAGCCAAAAAAATAAATTAAAAAAAAAAGGAAGTTTGATTCAATCCACTTAAAAGTCGCTAGTACAGACTTTGCGTTTGTGACAGTTACTGGGGCCTTCACCAGCTTTGCTGCCTTCTCCTAGATATGCCATGATTCAACAATGATTCTCTTAAATTATTTTTTATGAGTGAACCTAATATTCTTGCTTTTTAATTTTATTTAAAAAAACCTTTTTTTACCATCTTTATTGGAGTATAATTTCTGTACAGTGGTGTGTTAGTTTCTGCTTTATAACAAAGTGAATCCGCTATACATATACATATATCCCTATACCTCCTCCCTCTTGCGTCTCCCTCCCTCCCACCCTCCCTATCCCACCCCTCTAGGTGGTCACAAAGTACCCAGCTGATCTCCCTGTGCTATGAGGCTGCTTCCTACTAGCTATCAGTTTTACATTTGGTAGTGTATATGTGTCCATGCCACTCTCTCACTTTGTCACAGCTTACCCTTCCCCCTCCCCATATCCTCAAGTCCATTCTCTAGTAGGTCTGCATCTTTATTCCCGTCCTGCCCCTAGGTTCTTCATGACATTTTTTTTTTAGATTCTATATATATATATATGTTAGCATACAGTATTTGTCTTTCTCTTTCTGATTTACTTCACTCTGTATGACAGACTCTAGGTCCATCCACCTCACTACAAATAACTCAATTTCGTTTCTTTTTATGGCTGAGTAATATTCCATTGTATATATGTGCCACATCTTCTTTATCCACACAGTGTTCATTGCAGCTCTATTTACAGTAGTCAGGACATGAAAGCAACCTAAGTGTCCTAATATTATTGTATTCTACTTAGTGCAAAGTCCATTACTTACATTATTGAGTCAATTTTAATTTTATTTATTTGCTGAACCAAAATATATTGGGTGCCATTATGGGTCTGGTACTGAGCTAGGCAGTAGAGGCACAGCTGATGAAGAAAACACAGTCCTATTCCTCAAGCAGGCTGTGCTCCTGAGAAGGACATGGATGGACAGACTGGTCATTGCAGTGCAGTGTAATGCAGGGCCATGTGCACATGTGCTGGGACAGCAGGAAGTGGAGTAACACTTCACCTATACTCAAGAGTCAGAGAAGGCTCAGAATAAGTGATGTTTAAGCTGAGACCTGATGGATGAGAAGGGGTGAGGGGCAGAAGAAGAGGTGCAGAAGAGAAGCTCATAGCTTTCCATCTAGAGAGAATAGCATTGCCAAGGTCCAGAGTATAACTGAGCATGATAATTTTGTGCTCCCAGTATTTGTGTTTGGCACAGGACTTGAGGAGTGTGGCAAGAGATGAATGGAAATTAGGCTTTTCCATAAATAACTGCAACTCAGATGCATTGGAATGAACACTATAATAAATGCACAGACCAGAAAGTAATGCAGTTATGTGGGACGTGTTAGATCAACCTCAATTAAGGTGAACAGTGTACATTTCTTGGAGGAGAAGTTATTTAAATTCAGGGGATTTTTCAAGAATTAAGAGTGTGAACCCCCCAAAATTATTACCCAAAAAACTATGAAGAAGTCCTGGGAAGACAAACTCAGTAACCCAGATCAAAGAACTTATGCATATATTGTTATTATATAATAAAGTGGGCTAAGTTGGACTTCTATCGTCCATGTGTACTCGATGGTCTACACATGTGCTTATGTATATTTTCTCTTCTCCTAATACAGCAATGTTTAATATAGGAAGTCTAACGACAGAGTATGTAACTTAATGACAAATAACCATGAGGGGATGCATAGACATAGATGAAAGTTACATTTTGAAGCAACATCTGCCCTCCAAAGATTAATCATCCCACTCTAGCCTTTTCGTCAAAACTAGGGCCTGATTCAAGCCCATTTTCCACTGATGTCTTACTCTGCAGGAGCCAATCTGATAAATAAAGTATTTCCTTAGATTAAATGATATTGATTTAATCAATTTAATCAGTTATTTTGCATATTTGGATTTTAAGGGCTGGGTAAAAGCAACGCTACACGTGGTTTTCATGTCCATTGTCGGATATAGGAAACTATCGATTCTACCTCCTGTGAGGCCAGTATGAGAAATATATTCTCAAAAAAGAGACTATGAAGAAGAAAAGGCTGTCATTATTCCTAGTGTCCCTTAAGTATTGAGTTTTTATTCCTATTGAGATCTGTTTTAAGTTAAAAATAAGATACTTCTTTAAAACAGTATGTAAAGGCATTTTTAAATTGTCTTTAAGCGGTATGTTCTTTAAAATTCAATTTGGTCTTTCATTTCTCCTTTAAATATATAGGGATATGTGCTTTAATTTCAGGAGAGTTTTTGTTCCTTTCTCTTCGAGGTTCTCTACTCCTTTTGGTTTAAAACAATGGCTGGGCTTTAATCACACCAATTTTTGAATGATAATGCTTGACTATACCACTGTCATCTGAACACTGACATTTTAAAGCCCCAGGTTGGAAAGGATGATGGAATTTATTATAGCATCTGAAGTGGTATCATGTTAAAATCTAGGTCCCCATACACAAATTTTAGAAAGAGACCTCTTGCCCTTTATTAATTGCAAAAGTGACACCAGGGGAAAGGACTATCTCCTTTTTGTAGGCCTCCCATCACTCACCTGTGAAATAGAGGCTGAGTGAAATTTACCTATGGGCATCCATCTTAAATGATTAGTGGGAGTTAAAGTAATTATTATAAATTATAACAATTTACAGCTCTATGAGTTGTAAAAGGTTAGATATTATGGAGTTTCATTGTCATAAAGGCAGACATTTAAAGAAATATACAGTTATAGACTGTACCATAGATCTTCCAACATTTCTAGTCACTTTGCCTTTTATTACTTTACTCTATATGATATGATCAGTGTTGCAATCATGGTTTTTACAGATGCCTACTAAAATTGCAGTATTTTATGGGAAAGAAAAATAATTTTTCATCCTGGCTCACATGCAGTTCAGTTTGATTAGGTTCTTAATCACTCTCACCTAGCCTCGGCCCCTTTACGAAATTGGTCTGCCCTAGTTTACAGCCATTGGGCTTTGAACAGTAAATCCTAAGTTCTCAAGTGAGCGGTCATATAATTTATTAAGAATGCTGACCTGCTGTTATCAGGGTAAAAACAAGCCCTTTGCAGATCGGTTTATTGCATATCACCACAGGATCACCAAATTCAATTGTAAAAACTGCTAACTTTGAGTGAGCAAACACGGGTGTGGGATTACAGTTGCAATGAACTTGAAATTCATCATCATCTCTGGATGAATTTGTAGGTGGCAGTTGGCTTGATTTATGCATATGGGTTACAGAACAAGAGAGACATAAGTCGGCATCTCTGGTCAGTTGACATGCAGACGGTCACTGGGAACTGGTGACTGGTGAACTGGAACTGGAACTGGCGCCTGGATTGGCAAGCAGTCTCGAAACAGTATAACTAGATTTTTACCAAGCATGCCCATAATGATGCCATTCAGGCTGTAGAATTGTAGATATCTTTGAACATTTGAATATGAAGTTTTTTGGCAGTTCCTAAGACAACATGGCAAATGAATTGTGAGCAGGCGTGAGATTGGCAACATATTTATCAGTGCTACTTAAAACCCCGTGTTCTAGATTAGCAATTATGGGTCTCTCTTATGGGTCCCAAGACAATGTGTCTATGAAACACAAGTGGAAAATAAGCCTGTATAAAATTTTTTAGGAAGAATGGTAAAGATGTCTCAGACATCTCTAAGAATACTTCTAAGCAGGACATCTTGATATCATCAAAGAAGAAAACATGCATAGGATCAGTTCAACCTACCTAAAGAAGCATTGGCTATTTATAGTTTCACAAGTATGCATTAGTAAGTGGGCTTTTGGCCCTCTTTATTATTGCTTCAACACGGTATTGAACTTTGGCTTCCAAACTTTTTGCCTACAATGTACTATAAGAAATAACATTGTTAATTACAAAGCAGCGCATACATGCAATACACAACGGTAGCAAAACCTTCACAAGAAACACTTACCCTTAATTCATAGGATGAGCTCTGAAATACTCTATTCTGTTTTAAACATGAATGCTTGTGGACATGTGCTAAATGATTTCAGGTCCTGCAGTTTGAAAGATATGCAAGCCAGGGTGGAGTGAGAGAAACAGGTGAAACCTTTACTTGGATGTCCCTGCTTGCTATTGAAACATGAAAGATAGTACCACTACTGCTTGCCTAGAGATTAAGTAGGCAAAGTTACAATTAAAGAGCTTCTGTAATTAACGCTGTGCCTGTAAGAGTCCTTAGCGGCTGGAAGGTGACTGAATGGTGAGAATTACGTGCTTTTTACAACAGATCTTATGATTATCTGTAAGGTAGTCTTAATTCATAGATATATCTTTCCTTGCTGGACTCCAAGCTTCTTAAGCAGACTCTTCTTATGCCTTAGCACCAAGCGTAGTACTTAACCTGTTGCTTGTATGTTATAAATGGTAATTGAATAAGTGAATGGATGGATGAACGACTGAAGAGAACAAAAGAGTCAGATGTACTCATCATTTATTACAGAACTTTCCATGTGCCAGCAGCTATGCTAGGACAGTGAGTACTACAAAGGTAAATAAGACAGGCTCATAATGGCTGGTTTGGGGTATAATAGCAGTGGGTATGAGCAAATGGCTGTGGGATAATGAACCTTAGGTCTTTCATAACAGTAGCATAGAGGAACAGCTTCCTTCTCAACTCTGTCCCTGTGTCCTGGAATAGCAGCCACAGTCTGGGAATGAAAATTGCAAAATGTGGGTCAATCACTTTGGTTTACCTTTCTGTGACATTAGCCCTGCTTGTGACTCATGGTGACTTTTCCTTTAAGCACACCTATTAGCCATGGTCCCCACTCTCCAACGTTCCTGAAATAACTACTCTATTTCACTCCTTTTCACCTCTCTGGGGAATTCTTTACTGTACGTTAGTAGCTGGAAATGGCTGGGAAGAGCCAATTTTCTTCTGAGGCAAATAGGTATTTGGCCCATAGATGTCAATGTGGGTTGCGGAAATGGCAGATTCCACTGGTCTAGGGTCATTTTAATTGAATTTGGGGACTTAACTAATTGAAAGAAAAAGCCAACCAACAACATACAGTACTTGAACTTCATGTCATGGTGCACCTGAACTGGCACATACTAGCCAGTGAGAACTCACTTAAATTTGCAGGAATTTTGGGAACCTGTTATTAAGCACAGTCATTATTTAAAAACCACATTGTATAAATTTACAGTTAAATTAATTGTGAAGAATAGGGTAATAAATTCTCAAAATTTATCACCTTCTAATCATTTTATTATTTGTTACACTCTTGAGGTCTTCATATCTGTATGGAAGAAGTGTTATGTGATGGTGTGTTGCTGCACACCTGTTCCCAACTTGAAATTCAGTAACATCATTTTGGTAACTAGAAATGAGAGAATTTGTACCTTGGAAATTGGAAAACTATAAGTCGGGGCTCCCCTTCAAAACCTAGAGCTGGTTGTTAAACATTTGCCAACACAGCACTGACTCCATCTCCAATATCTCAGATACTGGGATTGATGGGCACTGAGAAGGGAAAAAAAAAGAATAAACAATGGTTCTACACTTTAGTAAACAGATAATCATAGCCAGTCTTAGTAAGTGCCATTGTAGATGGTTTAGGAGATAGTAGAGCCAGTACACAGGTTTCCATACGTTCTCTTTTCATGGAGTTCTTAGTCTTAGTGTCTGTATCACTCATGGTTCTTCAGAGAAACAGAACCAACAGTATATATCTCTCTATCTATATATAAAGAGAGATGCACAGACACACACACACATGCTATACCACCTACATATTTATGTGTGTACAGTGTGTGTGTATATATATATACATACACACATACTGTGTAACCTACATATATGTGTGTGTGTGTATGTGTATACACAGAGAGAGAGAGAGGTTTATTTTTAGGAACTGGCTCAAGAGATGTGATTGGGGGGCCGGCAGTTCTGAAATCTGTAGGGCAGGCAGGCAGTCTGAAAACTCAAAGCTGATGTTGCAGTCTTAAGGCAGAATGTCTTTTTCTCAGGGAAGCCTCCGTTTTTGCTCATGAGGGCTTTCAGTCGATTGCATGAGGCCCGCCCTCATCCAATTATAGAGGGTAATCTCCTTTACTTAAAAATCAGACATCTTAACCACATCTACAAAATACCTTCACAGCAACACCTAGATTAATGTTTCATTAAATTACTGGGTACCGTAGCCTAGACACATTGACACAAAAGTGTAATTTTTCTATGATGCTCCTAGGCTAGAGGAAATACTACTTTACTTCTTGTTAAATTCAAACAACTCACTATTCATACCCTAAAGAACTTAGTAGCCATTTGAAAATATAATACACATAGAATGTAAGAAAAAGATAGGTGTACATCACAACGAAAGGGGAGATGAGGGCGTGAGGTTTCTGATACCTTGACTTGGCTTTTTGGTTATCTTGTTCTCAGACACCTACAGATTATAACTGAAGTTTTCCGTACTTAGATAACTTTCAGTTTGATTTTGAAATACAGAAATAGTGAGATCAAGATTTCTTTACTGGACTTCACTCTCGGAGAACTATCTTCAAACTAAAAATTAACTTTTTGGATGTTGATGAGATTTTATTATCATTTAACTGCTTCCTATATGAGCATTTTATATTGAACATACAACCTGGTGAACGTAGTACTCAGAGGAGTAGGAAAGGAAAGGTCCCCTTGGGAGATTGCTGAGTTTATTAGAATGGCTATTTATCAGAAGGTGAATCTCTTGGGAAAGCACGCTCATTAATTCCACTGTCCATCTTTCCCCAGTTCATTTTCAATACACCTCTGGGGTGGGTACTGCCTTTTGATCATTTCTCACTCCAATGTTTTTCTGATTATATTAATACTTGAAACAATTTTTAAATTAATTTTCATTGGAGTGTAGTCGCTTTACAATGTTGTGTTAGTTTCTGCTGTACAGCAAAGTGAATCAGCTATACATATACATATATCCCCTCTTTTTTGGATTTCCTTCCTGTTTAGGTCACCACAGAGCCCTGAGTTGGGTTCCCTGTGCTGTACAGTAGGTTCTCATTAGTTATCTATTTTATACATAGTATCAATAGTGTATATATGTCAATCCCCATCTCCCAATTCATCCCACCCCCTTTCCCCCTTGGTATCCATATGTTTGCTCTCTATATCTGTGTCTCTATTTCTTCTTTGCAAATAAGATCATCTAGATTCCACACATATGTGGTAATATACGATATTTGTTTTCCTCTTTCTGACTTCATTCTGTATGACAGTCTCTAGGTCCATCCACTTCTCTACAAATGACCCAATTTCATTCCTTTTTAGGGCTGAGTAATATTCCATTGTATATATGTACCACATCTTCTTTATCCATGACAACAAGATTCAGAGATATGATGAGAAGAGGCTGAGAAAACTCAAGGAATGACAAAATAATTCATCTCTTCCCTTTTGCCGTGACCTAGGTGCAAAAAACTTTTACTCTTATTAAATATCCTTCCTCCTTTGGATTTAGAATAGTCAACTACAACACTGTGATTCATCAGTTAGCTTTGAGATTACATTTTACATTGGCTTTGCATTAATTTTTTTACGAAAAAAATGGTGTAATAAGTTGTGTGGCTATTTTGTGACATATTTTGAATTGTGGAATCACATCGTTGTTAAGATTTGCTGTTGTCCCTGTGAAATTTAACCACAATTTTGTTGAGCTATTTCCTATGCCAAAGAAGACAAGTTGCAGCAAATAATTTTTTTTTCTGAAATCTTTCTATTCTTTACTTTTTTAAACAAATACTGGGAAAGAATATGCTATGTATTCTTGTGTGTGTGTATGTGTATGCACGCGTATGTGTCTACACTTACAAATTACTGATGATCGTTTGTGTTAGGACAGTGCTTTCATTAAATGTCTCAAAATTTTACATGTATGAATTAAGTAAGATATGTCATGTTAAGACAAGGAGAAACCTCTTCTATTTAAAAATGATCAAACTATCGACAGAGTTAACAATTTTATAATATGTTGAGTCAAAGTAAGATGTGAGAAAAAGGAAAGATCACTTTTGGCACTCTCACTGCTGCATGCTCTGTAAGACCATCTTGATTCAAGCAGTGCCCATTCTCTATCCCCCAGACCCCTCACGCCTTGTTAATTCTAACCACTCTTTATTCTATGCCCCATCATCACCCCCGAGACCATCAGCTTTTCTAAATAACAGAAGCAAGGAAATGGTAAAGACCCAAATCATTAGCAGAAGATCTACGGAGGTGGGATCTATACCATCTAGAACAGAATGTTTGAAATCGTTTCTCTGCAATTCTTGGAACAGATTTAAACAATTAACTCATGGGTGCCACTCAAAGGATTTATTTTTACAAAATGCAGAGTGAAAATTTTATAACTAAAAGCGTTAGTACGTAAAGTCTTTATCAGCAAGTTGACAACATCAAGGATGACACTATTATAGGTGACTTGAGTGATAAGATCCACTGAAGTATACTGAACATGAATTGAATTTCTTAGAACTTGTGTAAAAGTTTGAAGATTTTTCATCATGGTACTGAACAACTTTGTTAAAGAAAAGCAGCCCTTCACAAAATGGAAGGATCGTTTATAATAACGCTTCACAATGAGAAATGTTGAAGAAGCGCTTATTTGGAGGTTTGGGGAATTTGAACTTAAAGAATGAACTAGAACATACATTTGAAAAATGTGGCTTTCCTAAGGTCTGCCACTTCTTATTAGCCCATATAGGAACTTTATGACACCAAAAACTGTCCAGAGCTATTAACTGCAATTTAAATTTTCTTAGCTATCAGAAACTCTAGCTGTAAGTTCACTTATTCTAGGGTATTTTACTTCCTTAAACCTGTTTCCTTGGATTCTTTGCTGCAGTCAACTTCCCAGGCACTAGATGAACAAAATGATTGTTTATTTGAGGTGACATATCAAATGATGAGACTCTAGCTTGGTACCAGACACAGCTAATTGACTGCGGGGATTTTAATAGTTCAAGGATGAGAGAACTTTGGCATAGAACGTATGCTCTGAAGAGGGCCAAGTCTAAGACAAATATTGCACTTGAATCAAATGGTATTTGGAGGTTCAGACGCTGAAGTGCTCTGTGTTGTGAGATCTTGCCATCTTCTTTGTACTTTTTAGAGTGTTTTGATTTCCTACCTACCTTCTAGGAGGTGCCAGGGTAGTAATTTCCCTCCACACTCCCAACACTATAAAAGCCAAGAATTTGTCTATAGTCTGTGAAATGTGACTCATTCGGGGTACTTCATTTTTGTTGTTTGTTTATTTGGAATGTGCATTCTGAGATCCCTGCGTGTCACCTCCGAGGGCAGAGAGTCTCCTGCAGGCGACCCACAGAAGCTGACTCCTGTGGTTAATGAGGTCCTCCTGTCTCCTGCTCTTTCCCACCGTGCCACTCACCAAGTCTATTCCTGGCAGCTTTCAGACCCTGGGCCATCCCTGGAGGGAGCTCGATCTGGCAGAAATCACATTTCTGCTGTCACCTCAGCATCCTGGAGTGAAAACAAACACCTGGGCAGGCATTTGGGGAAAGGCATTGTAAAGAGTGACACATAGTTGAAAGGAACATGTAGGAGGAGCAGCCCCATCTCTTCTGTCTTGGAAAACAGATGACAGTTTATGGTCTGATTGTATGTCCCCAAGCCTTTGCTCACTCTGTAACTTCCTGGTGGAATACCTTTCTTCCACATTTTTTATTTCTTTTGTTTATTTTAGAGCTAATGAAGATTTCTATAAAAACACAGGGACTCAGGAATTCACTGGCATGAACTTCAGGTGCCCTAAGAAAGCAGGCACCTGTGTAAGCTGATTTCCTGACCTTGTGTCTCATCTTGCGGGATGTGAACCTATCATCATGATTTGCACATAGATTTTTCAATACATGTTTGCTATGTCAGGGTACAGTCATCATAGTTTCAATCTCACATTTTCTGCCTGGAACCAGCTATTTAGTATCTTTATTATTAGTGATCTTGGAGGTGCCTGGTGGTACTCCAGTTGAGCTAAATATTGTATCTAGTTCTGTAATAGATAACATCTAGAGAACCTAAGGGGATTTGAGAAAGGAGTGTGGGTGGGAAACTCTAAAAGGACAACACATTTTTCTCCCTCATAAATTACAGCTTTGGAAGAATCCCATTATTAATACAAATACTCTTAAGTGTCAGGAAGTATTTAAACTGAGAAAAGTTTCGTATTCTTGCTCTTTGGAGAAATTGGAACAGGAAGGGTGAGAGGTAATTCTTTATACAGCCAAGTAGCTGTCGTGTCTGATTTCAGAAAGTCAGTATTTCAGGTGTTACAGACCCTGTGGTCTCTGTCTAACTACTCTTCTGTTCTAACCCTAAAGCAGCCATAGGCAAGGCATGAATGAGTAGGTGGGACAGTTTTCCAATAAAACTTTATTTATGAGAGGGGAGGGGCAATATAGGGGTAGGGGTTAAGAGGTACAAACCATTATGTATAAAATAAGCTACAAGGATATATTGTACATCACAGGGAATATAGCTAATATTTTATAATAACTATAAATGGAGCATAACCTTTAAAAATTGTGAATCACTGTATTGTACACCTGTAACATAATACTGTACATCAACTATTCTTTAATAAAAATTTTTTTTAAAAACTTTATTTATGGACAATTAAATTGGAATTTCATAAAGCTTCACATAGCACAAAATATCATTCTTTTGATTTTTTAGAACCATTTTGCTCACAGGTCCTACAAAAACAGATGGTAGGCTGGCTTTGGCCCAGAGGCTATGGTTTGCACACCCCTGTTCTAGGGCCAAAACTAAAATAAGTAAATGAACCTACTCACAACAAATTGTCCAGTTGTCCTGAGTCTTTTTGGCCATTCAAAGTCATTAGGTTGTTTTGGCAGTTAGCAGTGGCCTCAAATTAGGGGGAGAGAGGAGTTGTTCAGGAGTTTAATTCCTCCACAGCCTTCTCACCTAGTGATGTGTTAGGAAGGAAGCAAGGCTCAGTCTCAGTGGACCACAGGTTTCATGGGCGCTGGTCCTGTGTGTTTGGGGACATTGTCGTCGTCGTCTTTTCCTAGGAACTCTAAGAAGAGCTTTGCACCGAAGAGTTACTCTTCCTATAGTACGATTCGTCAACATTCTGGTGATCTCCCCATCTGTTCACTTTCTCTCTCCATCTTTTTTATCTCTGTCTCTCTGTCTCTTTCATTATCTCTCTGCCAGGGACCCGTACAGAGGAGGAGACATGAGTTGACTTCTTAAGGACACTTTAGTTCAATTAAAAAAATCGAACACTGCTTTGAGTTAATAGGGCAGCCTCTTACATATATTTCCATGACTATATATACACACACACAAGAAATAAATTTGGTTTAAATTTGTCCCACTAAGAAGTATCTTTCTCTTTTTATTTATCACTTGACATAAAATACTGATTTTCTTGGAGTGATTAGAGATTATCAGACCTCCAATCCAATCTAATTTCATGAATGTAGATCTACAGGGTTTCTTCCACAAGTATCCTGAATACAGCTATTTCCCTCAGGTCATAAAATGTTTATTTTCTTTTGGTCAGTTTTTCACCGGAAGTCCCATGCATTTTGTTGTAAACTCAGTTGTAATGATTCAGAAGTAGAATGCAGTCCTGATGTACTAAATCTTGAGAAATGGACATTTCATTTGTGCATAATATAGTAGGAAATGGAGTAGGGGGAAATAGGAAACGGAGTAGGGGGATTTAAGAAAATGGTTTATAACAGGTCAGGGAAAGGAACATTCTGTAAAGTTGTTAGTATTAAATATCCACTTAATCTGGAAAAAGAGAGTTGTTCTTATCAGTTAGCCTTGGTATTTTATAAAAAGAAAATTAGTGATTTGTGGACCATTTGCTTTTGATAAAGCCATACTTATTCCTTCCCAGTGTTTTCAACTCTAGAACTACTTTTCTGAATGGGATGTATCAGAATCACATGTGGGAAAATTTCAAAATTCACATTGTTCTATCCCATCTCTTTTTGGCATGGTCAATACCTTCAAATAGGAACTCATCAGGAGCGCACCTGTAGTTGAGCAAGTTGAGTTACCGCTCGATGCAGCAAGTGAGGATACACCATGGAGAACCAAAGGGTTTCTCAGTAAGAGGGACTTCAACAGACTCTTCTGTAGGATTTGGATTTGGGTGGGTGATGTTGGGAAGGGTTCCAAGAAGCAGGGCCTCACCCTAGATCGGAGGCGTCAGAAAGCAGAGGTAATTCTATAATAAGGTATCTCAATAAATATGACCAGCAAGGAGGGAGACTAGGATGAAGATCAATCTGTAAACGGTAAAGAAGTACAGAGGCTCATTTTGCCTGAGAGAGAAGGTACTTTGGGGATGGCACAATCACCTTGTTTCTGTCTGTGCTGAGACAATTTGTTTTAAATTAATTAATTAATTTATTATTTATTTTGGGCTGCATTGGGTCTTCCTGGCTGCGCGCAGGCTTTCTCCAGTTGCGGCGAACGGGGGCTACTCCTCGCGGTGTGCGGGCTTCCCACTGCGGTGGCCTCCCTTGCTGTGAAGCATAGGCTCTAGGTGCACGGGCTTCAGTAGTTGTGGCCCATGGGCTCAGCAGCTGCGGCTTGCGGGCTCTAGAGCGCAGGCTCAGTAGTCGTGGCGCACGGGCTTAGTTGCTTCGCGGCATGTGAAATCCTCCTGGACCAGGGCTCGAACCCGTGTCCCCTGCATTAGCAGGCGGGTTCCTAACCACTGCGCCACCAGGGAAGTCCCTGAGACAAAATTTTGACGTGGCCTTGCTTTGTCTCATTTCATCCTCGTCTCAGGGTAATCTTGTCTGAGGTGGGTGTTCTGTGAGATTGTTTAGGTGTAATAGTTACGGTGACCTGGCTGTGGGTACTGGGCAGGCTGGCTTCGAATGTTAAGGGCAGCTTGTTTTTTCTTTCTGAATATCTACCCCCTGCCCTCCTTTCTGTCACCACTGTGGTGGCTATTACTTTCTAATGACATATTTCCAAGTTTTTATTACAAAATATTTTAAATGTATAGAAGAGTAATGATAGTAATATAATAAACACCGTGTAACTATCAAGCAACTTATGAAATAAAAGATTATAGATAAAAGTATTTGAGCATTTCTCTCAAATCCTAATTCCTCCTGGGAGGAAACTGTTATCTTGAATTCGATGTTTATCATTCTCAAGTACAATGCATTTTCCTTTCCTTTTAAAAAAAAATATACCTAAGATATTTTATGGTCTCCTTCCCTTCCAGGAATTATATAAGATCTAACTTTAATACAGACCCGTGATTCTTTTTTATTCTGGGGTTGTTTTAAGTAGGCACTAAAGCATCCAACTGCATGAGACAGACACCCTATACTTCAAACAGGGTCATGGGGACATAGTTTTATATAAGTGCTGTTAAACATTATAAATGAATTGTAGTCATCGCGTCAAGCACTCGTTCATTTGGTTTTTCCATGCCCTACAGTGATTTTAATCACAGGGACAATTTGTTGGTTTTATTTAGCAAGATGTTGGGTGGATTTTCCTTCTTCCTTCTGCTGGCTCCGTTAAGCATTTTTGACACTGACGGAGCTGAATCAATTGGAAATTCACATTTTATGCAATAACAGACCATTTTAATTTCATGAAGCAAGGGCTTGGCTTCCACTTGCAAATAGCACCGAAGAAAGCAATATTGTCAAAAGAAGTGGCCCAGTATATCGAGAGATAAATCTATTGAATTAAACCCAAAACTTTCATTACCTTTTGCTTTACATTTCCATACAACATAAGCATTAATTAAACCCATCAGTGCCTTCCTCCTCGCAGGAGAACATTTTCTCTCTGACAAGAAATGTTAACCGAGGGAACATGTGGCACAGGAGACCAGCCATTAAAATCACACTTGCTTTCACTGGGAGGAAAGCTGAGGCATTCTGACGGTCGGATGAGCAGAAACAGAACACAGCGAATGATTGCCATCTTTTCTTGGCCCTGCTGTCTAACAGACTATGGTGATGGGGCTGAATGTCTCTTGCCTCACTTCAGGTTTCCAAAGATAAGCACATTTATAACTGTATTGCATCTCTTGTCACCCGGCGTTTCCAAAGATAAGCACATTTATAACTGTATTGCATCTCTTTTCACCCGGCGTTACTGGGTACCTTTCAGATGAAAACAGGAAAATTGTCGTGGTCTTCTGGGGTCTTTAATGTACCTTCACTTACATGACAGGCGCTGGAACTAAATGTCAGGTCTCTTAGTCCCTTTGGGCTGCTACAACAGAAATACCATAAACTGGGTGGCTTATAAACAGCAAACATTTACTTCTCGCAGTTCTGGAGGCTGGGAAGTTTAAGATCATGTCACTGGTAGATTCAGTGTCTGGTGAGGGTCTGCTCCCTGTTTCACAGACCCCATCTTTTGGCTGTGTCCCTAAGTGGCAGAAGGGACAAACTAGCTCCCTGGGGTCTCTTCTAGAAGGGCACCAATCCCATTCATGATCTAATCACCACCCAAAGGCCCCATCTCCTAATACCATCACCTTAGGGGTAAGGATTCTACATATGAATTTTGGGGGGTCATAGACATTCAAACCATGGGGTGGGTTCAACTTCAGTCTGGAGTATTTGGAAGGTTAGATACCCTGAGGCCCAGATAAAAGTTCATGGGGAGGGCTGGGGGGCTGGTGGAACAAGGACCCCAGGATTTGAGGGAGATGTCAGAGGAGCAAACTCCCTGAACCCCTTATCATTCCATGCTGACGTTTACGTACTCCTTGCAGGGGAACACTTAAGAATCTGTCCTCAGGAGTACACGTGCTGCACCACGGAAATGGAAGACAAGCTAAGCCAGCAAAGCAAACTGGAGTTTGAAAACCTGGTGGAGGAGACGAGTCATTTTGTGCGCACCACTTTCGTGTCCAGGCACAAGAAATTTGACGGTAGGTGACAGTTTTTATTTCTCGTTGTTCTGGGTGCGCTTTTCGATGCGAGAGTCTTGATATTATATGAAAAACATTTTCTTTAAGTGGAAGCTTTTCTCTCCTTCTTAAACATTTATAACTGTGTCTATTTTTAGAAAAGGCATGAGCGCTCTTGACAATTTTTATGTCTTGGAAAAAACCTGAGTTAACAAAGAGCTGTTTGGCATTTGTGGTTCGCCTGTGAGATTTATTCTGAATGATTTGGCTTACGTTCTCATTATTAGAGTGATTCTAAGTCAGGTTTTGTCACACCATAGCTTGTCTTCAGTTTCCATCTAGGGATTTGCTTTGAAGTCATTAAATGTCATTTAAAATTATTTGAAATAGAACATCACTTTTAAGAGGACAGGCTTGTTTTAAAATGCCCAGTGACATAGACTCCTTTATTTTAGAGTTTTCCCTTCCTATAATATAACTACATTTTATATTGTAGTTGCAATGCATCCAGCAGAAGGTTTAGACCCTTCATTTATTTCTTGATAATAAGCAGTCGACTGCATTTCTGTATTCTATTTGTTAAATAAACATTTTGTATTAGAAAGCACAAAGGGTGAAAGTAATTATTGCTAGGTTTTCAGCATTGAATTTTCCCGTCAGAGCCTCAGAAAGATATTCAAAAGCAATCTGACTTTTATCAACTGAATGAACAATAAAAATGATAAAGATAATATTCTTAGGTGGTGAAAGTTGTCAGTGCTCTGTGAAATGAATGCACCTTACTATGGCTCGTTGTAAACCAGACTTGCAAATTGTAGGGACCCTTCTTTGTGCGCCTTTGGTTTTAGGAAGTTGCCCGAGGGCAACAGAACCTTCATTCATTTCCTCCAGCCTTTCCAATCAATGCACAACAAAGCCAGTTCAGAAAAACCTTGCCAAAGTTCGTCTTTTTTTTCTTGTTTTGTTTTTTTTTTTTTTTTAATACTCTCTGTAGTAGGCAAAATGTTCTGTTTCATTGCTGTTTTAAACTGGCCACACCAATTTCTTTAAATCAGTGCTCCAGGTTCTAAAAGGCTGGTCCACCTGGTGGTGTTTCAGTACTCAAGATAATGTGACATTTTCCGTGTAATTAAAGGGACTTATATTTTTGCAAGTATGTTTCAGCATCTTCACATTCTTCCTCTGTCTCTCGCTCTGTGTTCAACTGTATATGTGGATGTATATGAAAATAACTTTATTTAGAATTGATGCTGCAAATGTTGTTCCCTTAAATGCAACTAGGAGTACTTGGGAGTTGGCCTTGATTGACAGATTACAAATCCAGTGACCTTCAGGAGCCCCTGAAGGGGCTCCTGTGTTTGAGGAACTGTAATGTATCGGTTCAAACTGAGGCAAATTGAAAGGTCTTATTCTTTGTTACAAAAAGCAGGTGAGGGTGATCTGCTGCTTCTGACTTCTACCTACTTCTTTAGAAAACAACTCTTAGGGCTTTTATAAAGCCGTGCTCCAAAATTAAGTAGGAATAATTCCAGAGCAGTATTCACAGTACATAATATATATTCCTTTAAATAAAAATATTAGACTTAAGGTAGATTTATGGGGAGTTGATTTTGTATTTTTTAATGAGTAAAGCTATTCAGCAAGACTGAGCCAGGTACTTCCTGTATTCTCCTATCAATGATTTTCAATATTTTTGAATTTATAATTGGTAACCCCAGATCTCATTACTCTTACTAAAGAAACCACTCTCTCTTTGTGTGTGTGTGTGTGTGTGTGTGTGTGTGTGTGTGTGTGTGTGTGTGTGTGTGTCTGTCTCTCTCTGTCTCTCTCTCTCTCTGTCTTTCTCTCTCTGTACAGGTACGTTTTAAATTTTTCTAATGTACTTAGGGGTATTATGTCAATTGGTTTGACAAGACATTGATTTTGCTAAGATTCAGTCTGACGTAGAGGGTGATGAATTCTCTAACAACAGTGCATTTCATTATAGTTGCATTAGGCTGGGATGGGAGAGAAGATTTTTTTCAAGGAAGCTTTCAGCTAAAATCTAAATGTGATCCTGGTGAGCTCAGCTTCTGAAGAGCTATTTTTATATAAAATTTTTTTTTATATTTTTTTATTATATTTTTATATAAAAAATTATAAAAATATATAAATTAAAAAGTCACCATTATAATTTCTGATCCTTCATTAGGCAATTTCATGAAGGTCAGCCATGCAATTGTATGATTTATCTTCTTATCCCACAAAGGTGATCCTGCTAAGTCACCTTTCAGGAACGCTGGTGCATTCATGCGGGCAGTTTTCCATTTGTCCCCTGACCTTTCTTTAACCACTTCCTCGTGGCATTTATTGATGACTGTCAGTTGGTGCGCAGAGGAGCCCTGTCTGGGATCAGCTGTGGAATGTTACCCTCTGAGTTTTATTTTCCCAGATGAGACCAATGGTGCTTTGAGAGACTTCAGGTTTATTTTTAGTAGCTTCCTATTCTGTGGGTCATTTTGCATTATTGCTGGGATCTCTGGATTCCAACGTGTTCATTTTGCATTTCCGCCTCTGGTCCCACTTTCTCAGAGATCTTGATTTCTCATCTGAATTTTACAGGTCTTTGCTGGCTATGTGTTCTTTATTATATGAAAGACGACTGTATCATATGAGAAGGTGACCGCTTTCCTTCCTATTTTCAATAAGTACAGCAGCTAATTAAATTGCACCTAATATATGTGATTCAGTCCATACTCTATTCAGAGAGGCTAGATTCTATCACTGTTAATCATTAGTCTATAGTCCTGGCATTCCTTATTATACTAGAAATGTTTTGATTCCATTTAGCTTGTCATTTTGGGGCAGAGGTGACTTTTAAAATTTGAAATTCAAAACCATGTAACAGAACATAAGATTATATTTATTGTCATATTCTTTCCCATTTTCTATGAATATCTTTAGTAATATTTAGAAGATACTGTATAAATTTATAAATATTCATTGCATGGTCAGAAGCTAAACCTGAATGAATATGAATTTTCCCCAACTTTCTTAAATGGCCCAGCTTTGTTCCATAGCCCCATTAGCCGAAATGTGTGGCTGAGAGGCAATGAATAGAAAAAAAGGGTAGCTGAGAGGCAGTGAATTGAAAAACTATATAATATCAATTGCAGAAATTTTCCCTCTCTGGCAGAGAATTTCCTTATAACTGAGTAGCTCTTTTTCTTTTTCAACATAGAGTTGAAATATGATGAATATATATAAAATAAAAGTTTATGTTCTTGGCACTGGTACTTTTCCAAGTATCTTGCAAGGTTTTTATTTGTTTGTTTGTTCTGCCTTTTCTGGCCAAATCTCCACCTCTGGCTGCCGTTACACATCTCTGCAAGCCCCTCACCTGTTGGCCAGGGCCTGGCCACCGCAAATGTTCCCTCAGAATACACAGGGATGCTCTCAATTTGCTCTGTAACCAAGTCCAGGTTTTCTAACACACCCAGTGGTTAAAATTATGGATGAAGACCCAGCCAGGTACACCTGGAAGAATGATCACAACTCTGTTGCCTTACTTCTTGCCTTTCTCACCTCTGCCAAGTACCCCAGACAGCCAGAAGTACATAAACAAATAAACAAATCATATAAAAATACAGAAAAAGTGGCATCTTTGTGTATCCACTCATTTTCCTAGCATTTTTGTGTTTAGTAACTGTCTGACCTGTCCTATTGGTATTTGTATCTAAATCCTAATGGCTGTCATGCTTCCAAGTGTCTAATTTGTTAGGATCCTAGGAAAATGGAGAACAATCCAATACTCTGATAATATTAATGGTGATAATAGGCAACATCTGGCCATGTTCCTTGCCCGTTACAGATGTTAACCTACTTAACACAAGTGAATTGCAGGGCAAAGCCACACAGACACTCAATGGCAGAGTCAGCAACCCATCCCAGGCTGAGCACTCCTGGATCCTTGCTCTTAGCTGTAACTACCCCATAATCTCTCTCGTGCTTTCCAGCCCCCAAATGTGCTGAGATTTCACCATCAGCCACATCTTTTTCTCTATCTCCCGCTGCCGGTTCTGTCCCATTAATTGTGGGGAGGAGGTGGAAATGTCTTACAGAGAAAAGTGGAAAGAGATTTTTTTTTTTATCCTTAAGAAACGAAAATTACCCATCTAAATATAGTCCAGCCCTCAAGGAACCTGGAGCCCGGAGAGAGTAAATGACTTGCCAAGTTTCCACCAAGAAAGATGAAACCAAGACTGTAACTTGATGCTTTTGACTTACATCAGATTTATAAATAGTAATGTGATAGCAAGTCGATATTCAGTTGAAATTCTAACTCAGCTTTTATTTGTTTTGAGTGGACACTGGCTAAAAATTACTGATATTCTTTTAACAAGGAAATAGTGATATTGGTGGGTAAAGAATCCAGCCATAGTTTTGGAAAAGAATCTAGCCATATTTTTGGAATCTAGCCATATTTTTTTAGGTAAAGAATCTAGCCATATTTTTATTCCATTGAAGGTCATCCCTAAATTAAAGGGACATGAGTGTTTTGTGTAAAAAAAAATGTTATTAAATCAATGAAGGCATATTATTTATTTTTCTCACCTCACGAAGCCCTGGTAGCTTCTCTCTCGATGTAGGTACCAGTACCCTCTTCTCCAGAATCCTGTATGGAGTATAGATTATTCAGAGGCAGGAACATTTAGTTGAAGGGGTATTTTCTTTTGGCAGTTTTTTCTTCAGATTTATTTGAGCTGGTATTTATTCACATCTGAAGCTCGATATGAGGTTTTTTGTTTAGTATGTTCTCGGCCTTATTATTTTACCCTCCTTCCTGGTTTTTATTTACGTGTTTTAATGATACACATTTGTCTGGAGATTTTGGCAGCAAGTATATTTTTTAAAGCAAATTAAAAAAAAACGTTGAGCAGTAATTTCAATCCTCCCAAAGAACTTATTCTATGGTAACACCCTCAGACTTCTCATTTTTACTGAATGCGGGAATAATTTATACATGGCGGCATAATATTTTTGTGCTGCAGATCTGCATGTGTTTTCTTTTTAAATATCACTTCTCATCTATATATTGTAGAGGTGACAATAATGTAATAATATCTTTAAAATATGGTCTAATTTTCTCACAGAATACACTTATTTGAGAAGCAAAAATTCCTAAGTTGTTTTCCTTATGGTAGTAGAATCTTCTGTATTTCCTGTCACATGGGTGATGTGTGTGTGTGTGTGTGAGTGAGATTTCAATTTGGAAACATTTATTCAGAACCTACTGTATAGAAGACACTTAACTAAGTGTATAGTAGATACAAATATGACTAATAGTGACTAAAATATGGTCAGTCTGTCACAGAGTGTACCTTGTTGGGGAGACATAAGTATAAAACTAACACTAAGGAAGCAGAATCAACTATGCCATAAAGTAGAAGTCCAATGGAAACAGAAAGGAAGGAGTCAAGTATTTTATTGAGAGGCACCAGAGAAGACTTTTGGAAGGTGGGACACACAGGACCCTTAAAGAGTGACTTAAGGTGGTGATGGTTAAAGAGGTGACAGGCACCAGAGATTTTGTTTGCATGTCCACAGAGTCCTTGGGACGTGCAAACATAGTTACCGTTGATCGTCCCCCAACAGTGTTACCTTATTGACATTCGGCCTACATTTATGACGTAGATAACCTGTAGAAACCTTTTTGGTCCTGTATCCGTCTGCTATTGTTTTGTAACAACTAACCGCAACATTTCAGGGCATAAACAAGAAGCGTGTCTTTTTCCTTGAATGCGTCTTTGGGTTGGCTGGAGTTTGGCTGTTCTGGCCTGTGCTCAGCTAGGCCTGCCTCTAAACCACGGATCTGGTCTGGTCTGTTCTAGACGTCTTTGGGAAACAGCTCTCTGCCTACGTTCTTCTCACGGTGGAGTTTGGACCTAGCTTAGAATTGGCAGGCGGTCTTCTCAGGTTCCATTGACCAAGGCAAATCTCATGGTGATTCCCAAAATTGACAGGCAGGGTGTATAGAATCCGCATGGAGGTGTGGAGATGGGGGAAGGAGTGGATATTCTACATCCTAATCTACCACAGTCCTCGACTGACTGCTGTTCCTTAAACAACGTTTTACCTTCCACGTTGACATGTGGTATATATATATATTTTTGGCAGGGGGGCAGGGGTGGGGGGAGGCAGATTTTCTAGGAATTTGAGAGTAATAAGTAATTTCTAAATAAAGCATAGTTTGGCAAACACACCCGTTATAGACTACGTCCCATATCCTAGCACATTAACAAGCACACTCAGAACACACACACCACTTCCATGATATTATTCAAGAATAAATAGACGTGATATTTCCATTTCTTTTGCTACTAGCCCCCTTGTTTATTGTACAGAATAACAAGCTAACTGTAATTCGTAAGGGTTATCATGTTAATCAGCGTAGGAAGTAATTAGCCAAATGCCTCCTTGAAGTTTGCTGGGCCACCACCTCAATGACATGTATTTCATCTGGAAGACACTCCTCTGGAAGTCAGGATGTGCTGAATTGGGTTTTAGAAATTGGAGAAATGGTCTCACTGGCATTGGAAAGTAATTTGCCAATTCTCCCAAAGGGCAGACCTTCCAAAAGCAAGAATCAGCTAGCCTGGGATTGAGCGTTGCCAGAACTAGTAAACAGATTTATAAATCACAGATGCCTTCCGTGTGCTTGAGATGTGGGAATAGATGATCCATGGCAGGGCATTCTTTAAATTGCAGTGCACGAAGAACCCAGATCTCTGTACAAGTGAAATTTGTCTCTCTCTCTCTGTCTCTCACTTTCTTTCTTCTCTTTGGACAGATCTTTCAAAACTAAGGAAACACCACTGATCAGCAGCTGTGTGTCCTCTGTGATGGACTACCAATCATTTTCTAATTGTTATACCCGTACCACACACCTTCGAGTAACTGAAAACATTAAGCTCTTAGCGTAGTTGTAATATTATCATCTTATTATCACCAATTCCCTTGTATGGTGGGTTGGCTGAGCAGCTGTTTCACAGACAAGCCGATTTCTTTCAAGTATTACTCTATCAGAGGCTGAAACCAGCCTACCAGAAGGGGTCTTGGTCCTGAATATTAATGAGCAGACAAGTGTCTGTTCCCTGACAGTGGCTCACTAATCCTTTGAGTAAGTATGGCTAAATTACAGGAGAAATTTTATTTCAGTTGAATTGATCTGCCACTGGATAGAGAAAACAGGTTTTCTTATTTTAATGAAAATCAAGAAAAATATTTAATGGTATGTAAATTAGAGCTCCGTGGAAACATTTTTGTCTTCAAACCTGAGAACACAGTAGCTCAGTGTGGACTGGTTCAGCTGCATGGTGTGTGTATAGATGACGGAGACCTCATTATCTCCTGTTAGGTGTGATGTGCAGTGGGAAACAGTATAAGCCCTCACTCTCTAACTGGAATTTTGTATCATTTCTCAAGTGATATGGAATTGGAATAAAAACGGGCTTTCTTCCTTCACCGAGACAATGTAACATCTCCCTTTTCCAAACAAATAACAGGGTAAAGGAATAAGAAAAGTGTTTGTATGCTTTTCTAAGATTCAAAAGAAAATTGTGCAGATGAATCTTTATCTGAAATGACGTACCTTGTCCTGATGGAGTCCCTGAAGTGGGCAGATAGAAAGAACAAGATGGGCATAAATGTGATAATGGTCGAAGCTAGTTGATGAGTCCGTGGGGCTTTATTATAATGTTCTCACTTTTGGGTGATTTCTAAATGTATGTAATTAAAATTTTTTTTAAAAAAGAGAGAACTGACTTGAGCACATACAGGATGAAGATTTCCAGACTGTGAATTCATTCTAGATATAGAACAATGCCAACAGGTATTGCCACTCTGTCTTGCGAATTCAACAGTAGTAAATTACACAGGACATACCATTTTCAAATTGCAGAGATGAACACAACTTATAGAGATTTTTAACTCAGGTCAAGGCCACTTAGCTTCTGCTTCTACCCAACATTTTATTATTGTGTTGCTAGAAGTGGCATCTCTAGTTTATCCACAGGAACAGACCTATTAAAATGAGGCTTAATCCTTAGATCTTCCTGTTAAGTGTGATTCAAAATGTCAAACTCTTGGTTAGAAGATGTATGGACAGCAAGACAAGCAGATTATTCAAAGACAAACTTTGGCAAGATTCAGAAGAAAATGTAAAGCATATATTATAAATGCATTGTAAATAACATTTCTGTATCACTAGGTAGTCCTCCAGTGATTCTCGGTTGAATGACAACCAGCCTGAGCTCTGGGAGTTTGGCATTTTAGCAAACCCAAAGGAAGAGACAGCTTGTCTGAACAGTTAATTCCATATGATTCCATGTATTCCATTAGACAGGAGGAGAATCCTGATCCCACATGTGGAGGTAGAGTTGGTAACCAGCTAATAAGCCTGCCTGATTCACGCCACTCAGAGAAACTATAAAACAAATTTAAAAAGTACTGATTACACTTTCAGAATTTTCCATTTATTGTTCTTTCAAAAGGGTTTTTTATATTCATTAAATGGACAAATATTGTTCTTCAGATGATTATATATAGTAGTACATGATCTTCACACTGTTTCCTCCCTACCTAGTGGTTAAACTGAGTCCAAACAACTTGAAAATGAAAAGCAATCTTTGAAGGAAGATACCAGGAAATTGGGCCTCCAAGGCTTTTCCATGCTGGAAGAAATTGTACTTCTCCACCTATTTTTTATTTCTGAAAATTTCTTTGCATATTTTCTCCTTTTGAAAGAACAGTGCGTGGTCATTACAGGTTTTGGTCCTCTTGCCCTCCTGTCTCCTTCTCCTCAGTGCTTGTGTAGTTGACATCTTATCATTTTCACTTATTTAGTAGTGTTCTTTTAATACTACTCTTTTAAAAAAAAGTATGATCTATTGCGTAGTCCCTCTTGAAGTGTAAGCTCATTAAGTTTCCTATTTCTATTTTATCTTCCTATACTTGACTTAATGTGGAGCATATTGAATAATGCTGCAGTGTTGTCTGACTGTGGCACCGACCTGCACAGACCCAAGGGCACAGACCAGTCCGATGAATTACTTAAGTTCCTATAATAAATACGATAGAAGAAAATAGGAAGCCTTGAATTCTAGTTATCTACTAACTCTTAGGGTCCATAAACCTGGAAGTCATATTTGATTTGAGCAGCATTTATTCTAGTGGATTTAATGGAACTCATTTTAAATTCCCAGAATGAAGATAGTCTTGATTTGGAGTGGAAATAGAGGCCCTTACCTCAAAAAGCAGGATGAGCGCACACACATACACACACACACACACACACACACGCACACACACAGGTATATACACATGAGTACGGTGGGGTTAAGGTACACACTAGTCACTTGAAAGACCAGTTAACCCACAGATTTGTGTGTTCAAACACTGGAGATTTTGATTCTGTGGTCCCCTAGGGACTCAGAAATCTTCATTTTGCTTAAGCATCTCACATCTCCGGGTCAGCACACTTTGAGTATCACTGGTTAAGTGGAGTTGAGAGATCAGTGATCAGGATGTAGATCTGAGTCAGAGAAGAATGACAGCGGCTTTTAAATCTTTGCTTTATCACGTCAAAGTCAGTTTAAGTCTGCCAATAAAACGTCCCCACTATGTAAGGTGGGATTCAAGCATCTTTTGACCAAATGGTGGATTTTACACATTAAGCAAGTTTCTCTTTTCTCCTTCGGATTTTGACAGTGAATTACACTCCAGATCCACAACTCATTTTATCTTTTGCTGATCAAAATTATAATTCAGTTGAATTTTTTTATATCTGTGAGCTAAAAAATTATTTTCTTTTTCCTCTTTTATTTTCTAGTTTATAGGATCTAACAGATATTTATTTTTCACCATCTAGAAAATACATTTCAATTTTTTTCTTTTTTTTTTATTTTTTGGCTTGGGTGATGTTTTCTGAAGCCAAGAATGTAACTTTTTTTTTTTTTTTTTTTTTTTGTGGTACGCGGGCCTCTCACTGTCGTGGCCTCTCCCGTTGCGGAGCACAGGCTCCGGACGCGCAGGCTCAGCGGCATGTGGGATCTTCCCGGACCGGGGCACGAACCCGTGTCCCCTGCATCGGCAGGCGGACTCTCAACCACTGCGCCACCAGGGAAGCCCCTGTAACTTATTTTTAATAGCATTTTTTGATTCTAAAGTATTATATGTTTATTATAGAAAACTTGGATTATTTAACTTTAAAGCATTAAAGAAAAAGTTACTTTAAATTTATGCTCACTTGGGGGGAAAAAAACTGGCTCTGAGAAAACTGAGGTAAAAATGTAATAATACTAATATTTGGTTTGTCATGAAAGCTTATTCAAATAACTTCAAAAAAGAACTCTTAATTAAGAGTTGGAACTCTTAATTCCTGTGTTTAATAGTTTATAAATATAAAATGAGAAGCAGAACCCAGTGTCTGTAGGAGGGAGGGGATTTCCTATTTTCTGGGGATAATATTTCCCTACACTTCATAACATTTGGTCAATAAAACTTTGGGCCACTTTTACTATAATTGGGTTGGTCTTTATTGAGAGTGTAATCAGAACTGTGACAACGTAGTTCTGAAGATTTGAGTGGTGTAATAAATCATGATTTATATTAACGAATAGGTCAAGGATGTAATTAGGATGACTCCTTCTCACAAAGTAATGATTTAAGGAAAATAATATGACAAATTTTAATGTCCTCTTGGAATAGTAGTCTACGGTCTACGGACTTTGTTCAGCTGATCATTAGGTCAGCCAGGCTTGCTGTCACTCGCTCCGCAGTGCCCTGATACGTTTTACTACAGGAAGTGGCTTCTATCACCGTTGTCAGGCCTGGAGAGTTCCAAGTCCCACAGACAGAGGATTTGCACATGGGCACAACCTCCTGTCAGTTTCAAGGTTTAGCTCTTTTCTGGTGCATAGAACTCTGGATTGTGTCCTGAGATCAAAGAAGTTTGGGAACAAACTTTAATTCATATTAGTGTTATACATTTTTAAATTGCTAAATACATTCCCCAGAAGTATGTATGCTTCTGTTTTCCAGTGTTTGAGATTATTTTTCCCTTTGATGCTTCTAAATCAGGAGTCTGTTTTTTTCCATGTAGATTCTAGGTGCTTAATGCCAGCCCTCCATTTTTTTCTTTATTCACTCATTCATTCCCCATAGATGAGGAAAGGTCTACATTGTTCATGACACTATGGCAAATATTACTTTTTTAAAAAGCCATGTAAGCAGCACAGACCCTGGAGTCAGCAGACTAGATTTCAAATATAAGATTTGCAATTTGTTAAAGTAACCTAGGAAGTTTCTTGAAATCTTTGGGTTCCATTTTTTCTCTTTTCAAAATGACTGTAATAATCGTAGTTTTGAAGATATACATGAGGAGCCTAGGGAGAGTCTAGCAAAAAGTGAATATTGTGTTTTTTTTTTGGTACACGGGCTTCTCACTGTTGTGGCCTCTCCCATTGCGGAGCACGGGCTCCGGACGTGCAGGCTCAGCGGCCATGGCTCATGGGCCCAGCCGCTCTGCGGCATGTGGGATCTTCCTGGACCGGGGAACGAACCCGTATCCACTGCATCGGCAGGCGGACTCTCAACCACTGCGCCACCAGGGAAGCCCGTGCTGACTCTCCCCTGCTCTTCACTCTGGTCATCATCATTGTGCTTACATTGTTATCCTTAAGGAACTGACAGTCTCCCGTAGCCACCTAGACAAGAGCCTAAGTAGCAGTAACGCAGATTGGTGCCATGAGTGAAAATACAGAGAAAGTGGTAGAAGGGAATGAAATTACTCCATGATGGGGAGACCATAAACAACACTGTGAAAAGACACAATGAAAACTGTCTTGGAAATTAGGAAGGATTTGGACCTCAGTTCGGAAGGATGTGTAAATGTGAAGGAAGGCATGGAGGTGGGGAATCTAAGAATACAGGCTTAATTCTGTTTGTGGAACAAAGGGTGCTTGAACGAAAGAGGAGTTGAACCCATTATTAAGGTCCTTGAGTATGGTTAAAAAGTGGAAAAATCAGTCTATTCTCTGAAAATGAACAGGTGTTCTTTTTTATTTTCATTTAAATAATTGAGTTGACTGTTGATTTTGTAGTTTTGTTGACAAAAGTTAAAATCCCTGTTGAACAACAACTAACAAAGTTTACACTGTGGAGTTTGTTCTGTTTAATTAATGGCTGACAGCAGACATGTGGATTAGAGAACAAAATGAACTCAGTTGATTCCTTAGATCCTTCAGTGTGAGCATCTGTCTAATAATATTTGTAAATAAACAGTGAACTTCCAGGCATCTGTGATTGAGTTTGATTCATGCGTGGTGCATGTATGAGAATTCTTTACATTAGGACTGCGAAAATGTTGGTTCTGCCTCAGAGCACAAAGTTTCGACAGTGATTTGTGGGGAATGGTAGGTTTAAGTATAGACTTTTCTTCTGCTATCCTACTTTCAGGTTTCTCACTACAGTGAATGTGTGTTACTGTTAGAATCACAGAAAATGTTAAATGGTTCATCGGATTATGAAATGAACATTACCTTTCCTAAAACCCTTCTGCATACAACATATCTCAGCCCTTGAAATGAGTTGTCCTGTGCAAATTTTCTCATGAGTGTGTCAGGTCCCAATTTCAAAAGCGAATTTGTATTTAAAATTGTTAAATTTCACACTGTTATATTTAATAAAATGTTAAATTTCTGTTTCAAATATCTAGCATAAAAGTTCCTGCAACAACATTACATGCAAATACATAGGACAAGAACCCTGCTATAAATGTTCCAATCAGCAACAGTAGTGGACGTATAACTAATGATAATTGCCCACTTCATGTAATGAGGTGAACTTTCTCAGTAACAATTTAGTATACAACTGAATTACTATCTAGATCGTTGGGACTGGTGAATACAAATATCTCTGTGCACTCAAATCCTTTCTATCACAGAAAATCCCAGAGCCTCTGGACCTCCATTAAGAAGTCTACATTATATAAAGACATTCATATTTATTTCTTGTACATTTATATAGCATTTATTAAATTGCTGTTGGTTTTTCAGAGTTGCTTTTTTAACACCCTTAAATCCTCATTTAAAATGTGTAATTCTTAAATGCAGCTAAAATCTCCACTGGTTCAAGTTATTAGAAATGGACTGATCCGCAATAGCATGGTGTGCTCTTGGCTTGCTGCCAGTGGTGAATGAATGATGCATCACTGGATGACTAATGGTAACTCTTATCCCCAGGTTCACTCACTGTGGTTAATATTGAACCAAGTCTATCTGTGCAGAGTTCTTTAAGAGGCCAAGACATTAAGATTCCTTGGCGTAAACATCAACTGGGCATCACCTGCACACCTAAATGTATTTCTTGCCAATGAGTAACGCTGTTCCTTCACTACACAGTCTACACAGAAAATGCCAGAACTTGATTTAGGGAGTGCAGCCATCTTCTGACTAGTTCTTCATTAAGGGCCTTTTGTTGGATGAATCCAGTTCTGCTCTGTTCCATTCCTCATTTGAATGAAGCATGTTCTAAGGGTCATCAGTTTTAGGCAAAGTTGAAGAATAGATTTTTTTTTAAAAAAAGCAACAATATGTTTTCCTTCCTCATAAGAACTTTGCTCAATAGCATAGTACTATGATTTAGTGGGAGCTTAATAAAAGCTACCTTGATAACAAAGCAGAAAGTTCAGCTATTTTTCTTGCTAATGTAATACCCTAAATGTGGCTTTATTCTCTGCTTTCATTGTCCATTGTAAAACATCTTTCTTAGTATTTGGACAACAATAAAGAGACATCACTGTTGTCAAATATCTCAACAATATCTCTTTAACATAAGTAATATATTGAAAGAAATAAAGCGTCAGTAACCTTTAGAAAGGCTAATTAACTTGAGCAATGGTGACTAATAACATTTTTTCTTCACAAAATAATTTTTGACATCTAAACAAACACCAGCACACGGAGTAAACCATAAAGCTAGATATGTAGCATTTCAAATTGAAGAAGACCTTTCTTTTTAGTAGGTGATAAGATACTTAAAGACTATAATTACTTTCTCCCATTGGAATACTAGGGTCTGAGGAATAGAGGATATTTGTTTTAAGTATTAAAAATAAAGAAAAATGTGCTTATGAAAAATACTTTTAAATGAGATCGATCTGCATTTATATCAGTCATTGCATATTATACCATAT
This sequence comes from Aethalodelphis obliquidens, assembly GCF_003676395.1. Taxonomy (NCBI): domain Eukaryota; kingdom Metazoa; phylum Chordata; class Mammalia; order Artiodactyla; family Delphinidae; genus Aethalodelphis; species Aethalodelphis obliquidens. The sequence goes on along the minus strand of NW_020837959.1, from coordinate 15,979,761 downwards.
TGAGTAACCCATTGTTGTGTTTTTTCAACTGCAGTTCTTATGTCCCAATATTGTTTTCTTTTCCATTTTCCCCAGGAAACAAAAATGAACAGGATCCTGAGTTACACTTTGTATTTTACATTAGCTAATAGAGCTGGTATTGGGAAACAGTGCCAAGTGTACAAGAGCTGAAAGGTTTTCTTTTTGAGTATTTGTTTGCAAAACAAGCCCAGGATAATGGAGGATCCTTTGTGGAAAGCTGAGCCATGCTGGGTGCTCATTAGATAACTTAGAAAGACTCTCTGGTTTGCTTCCCCCCAGCCCCAGTTGTAGATAGTTGCATGTGTTTCAATTAAAATCTCCATTTACTTCCAGCTGGCAACGTCAGCATCCATTCCACCAATAGAGAGCAGAGGTCACAGCTCCTTGCCTGAACAGACATTTAAAAAAAATACGCCATTTGCCTTCTTTGTGTAGGTACCTTTGAGCCACCCAGAGCTGGCTTGGAGAGAAGATTCTGAAGGGTCACATTGCGTGGGGACTTTCCCCTTATTTACTGATGTTTCTTTGGTAGCTGCTGGCCCAGATACTGTAACTGCTGTTCTTTGTGTGCATTGGGATCCAGCAGCAGCTGTTGTTCTTTGCTGGAGCGTGTTTCTGAAATTCCAAATTTAGTAGCCTGAGACCTTAGTCATTGAAAGCTACGTTGAAAGTTAATTTGCTGAATCCAAGTTTATTTTCCTACCTAAACCACCATTTGTGACAGAGCCTTTCCCCTGCGGTGCGTGATAAACTGAGGAAAGGACTTATTTACTGTCCCTAGCGGGCTGAAGGGAAAGAGAAAGCAGTGGTTACAGAGCAGGGCGTAGGCTGCGTATCCTTGTGACCTGACTCTATTCGGACTGTCAAGACATTCGAACCCAGGCCCTGCTTTGCTGCTTCTACCTCCATGGCTGTGGGCAGCCTGATGGAACTGCAGTTTCTCCATCTCAGACCATTAGGATGACAAATGCTGCCTCGTAGAGTGTTGCAGTGAGACAGTAAACATAAAGCACCTGTGCTAATGCCTGGCCCATGGTTAGCTTTCACTCTTTGCCGCATGAGCCATATAACGTTCATGAGGTTTTTCTGGTAAGTGAGAAGGTTTTGCATTCCCTTGCTTCTCTTTTGAGCCAGAATTAATTTTCTTGCCCAATAAATATGATCATCCCCATACATTCAAAAAATTATAGCTGATATTTATTTATACTTTGTGCCAGGCACAAAGCGTTTTACATCCCATGTAGCCATCACAACAATCCAATGAGGTAGGTGGTATTACTATTATTATTCCTATTTTCTAGCTGAGGAAGTTCTTGCCTAAAGACGTAAGTAATTTGTCTGAGTTCACATAGCTTGTAAGAGACAGAGCTGGGATTGAATCCAGCCCCAACCCTTTAGTAAGTTGTAGTTTCTCCCACAAGGAAAGCAAATCAAATTACCTTGAAATGAAGTATTTGAACTCTGTTTCTGAAGTGAAAGTTTATATGTTAATAATGGGAAGTTAAGGAGACTCTACCATCACTTTGTAGCTTTTTCTACTCCCTGGACTCTAGCTAGTTGGTAGATGGATTCATTTTATTAAAATTATATTTTATTATATTTTCAGTGGTAATCGTTATTTCATGACTAAGTCTATGCTTTGGTATTCTTACTTGGGCATGTTTGGGTATGATTCAGTTTACCGTAAAAAGGCATGGTAACCTTAAACTTGACATGTCTATGCCAAGGTGGATCTAGTTATAGGTGCCACAAGTTAAACATGGCAGGAGGGTAGGGAGAAACAGTATTTAGAAAGTATAGTCACCACCAACAGTCTGGCTAAACAGTCTACCTCTCTGCAAAGTTACCAGGATTCTCTACAGACAGGAGAGTGACGGCACGGGGGATTCAGGCACAAGTGATATGTCAAGCCACACAGAGACACAGCTGACCCTTGGGAAAAGCCAGTCCTGGGCACAGAGGATCCCAGTTTAAGAGTGAAACAGAACTTACATCTAAAGCTTGGCATATGAGATCACTATGAAGATAGAATCTCAGACACAGTAAATAAGACACATTTCCCAACCAGAACTGGTACCCCAAATTCCAACCCAGATAGTAGCAAGTATGGCATTTGGGTCTAGAAATTCTTGTGTCCTTCATTGCTAATATCAGGGATCCTGTATCTGCAGGTGGGAGGCTAGGAACCAAAGAGAGGGAGATCCTACCAGCGGAAAAGGTGCCTTTTGCTTATTCTTAGGAAATCATCCCAATAGTGTGGAGCTGCAAGTTGTCAGAGTTATATTGAATTGTACAAAACATTAAAAACAAGATTTTTAGTGCAAAATTTTGTTACATATTCCATACTTTAGCTCATGAAGAAAATGGTGTAGTTTGTGATAACGTCACTATTTTAAACTAAGGATAAAATACAGTAGTTCTCCCTCATCCAAGGAGGACACGTTCCAAGACCCCCAGTGTATGCTTGAAACTGCAGATAGTACCAAATACTGTGTATACTGGTTCTTCTTTTTTTTCTGTACATGCATCCCTATGATAAAGTTTATATATTAGGCACAGTAAGAGAATATCCGAATTGCCAGCATCACTGCTCTTGCACGTTGGAGCCATTATGAAGTAAAATAGGGTTACTTGAATACAAGTACTGCAATATTATGACAGCTAGGTGGCTACTAAGTAACTAATGCGTGTGGTTACCATGGACAAAGGGATGATTCACACCCCAGGCTGGACAGTGAAAGATTTCATCATACTACTCAGAATGACGTGCAAATTAAAACTTATGAATTGTTTTATTTCTGGAATTTTCCATTTAATATTTTTGGACCTCAGGTAACTGTAACCAAGAAAAGCAAAACCATGGATAAGTGGGGACTACTGTAAAGTTTCTAAAGATTCTATAAAACCTAAAAATAGGTACCCTTGACTTTGCTGATATTTTTTCTCTTATTCTTAGTTAACAGTCTTGTAAACTTCCAGTGAACTCAAATTTTGCTTTAAATGCAAACAGGTACTGTTTACAGATACATATATATACACAGATATAGTAGATTTTGTTGTATATAATGGTAACTGGTAATGGTGTTTTATTTGGGGAATGAAATCAGCTTCTGTGAACAGGATTGAGAAAAAGACATTTCAATGTATATATCCTTTTGTACCTTTTGAATGTTTGATTATATATATATATAGGGACTACCTATCCAAAAATATATTTTTAAATACAATAAATGCAGCTATGCTAAAGAAAATCATTAACCTTCGAATTTAGTCCTTAACAAGATGTTGGAATCAGGTTGTGAAAGTCTTTTGTTTTCCTACTCTCTACTCTCATTTCAAAAGTAACCACGTTCATGTCAAAGTCAATGATGAAAACACTTTTAAGTTCAGTGAAACGTGTTCTTCTCCTCCTCTGAAGAATACTTTTTACCTTCTAAGAAGTGAATGACTTTGACATTTGGATGTTGTACTCTTTCTTTTTTAAGTATGTTATGTCATATGAATTAATTCCAGGAAGCGGCCAATTCATTGTTTAAAGATTTTGCATAACCAAATAAGGTGTTAATAGGAGCTATGTCTTGGGAATTGCTCACTACCCCACATCTCTGATTAATATCCTAAGTCTATTCCTTAACCCTATACCATTGCTTTTAATATTTTAAATTTTCCTACCTTTTCCTGTGCTATTTCTAATGCAAACTTGAAGATTTTCCTAACCGGAGATCTAAGAAAGTCAAGCAAGACAAACTTTACATCAGAATGTAGCATTTTTACAAGTTGATTGTCCTTCTTCAACTTTGTCAACGTATTGGTTTCATTGTCATTTTCTTGCACATCTCTTTCCTTCTAGTCAATTCTTTTCTCCCAAATGCCCCCAATCTCATAGACCACATGCATGACTTCAACACCATTATCTTCCCTTGATCTGTGTCTCCATTTCTGTGTTGCTCTTTCCTTCTTTCTGTTGTCAGTGGGAAGGAGCAACACTGAGTGTAACATTCTGCAATTTAAGACTTCAATTGTATATCTGCTCCACTCTGGCAGGTGCTGGTCACTCTGCAGTTTTGGAAATGAGAAGCATGTAGGGAAAACCCTGAAAGGAATTACAGTGTGTACTGGTTAATTGCTTATATGGCAGCATTTTAACAAGAAGCTTCCTCAGGGATAAAGGAATATATATCCTTTGAATTAACAAATTTAAACTTCTCATTCAACTCTTTGCCTTTTCCAATAACTGACAGTATCTTGAGCTTGACTTTGCTAGGAAGTGTGTGTTTTCTTGATTTTTAAGGACATCACTACTCGAGTGGGCTTTGAAAAGTATATTGATGTTTTCTTTTATCTGGGGACTCTGAGAATCTTTACGAGTATAGGCTCATTAAAAACACATCTAGTCAGTGTGGTTGCTTCAGTGATTTAGGAGAGAAGAGGGAAAAACAGTGAGGGTGAATCACCTTCAAAAGATAGATGCCCTCATGGCTGAACTAGGACCAGAGGTGACAGTAAGCAGACCTCCTACCAGACATAAGGCAGTGCTTTCTGCATTTAAGAGATCAGAAAGATGGAGAGCCAGAGATGTGCTGTAGAATTTTTACCTCTCCTCGCAATAAGTGAACTGCGTTGCCACTGATCCTGATAGCTGCAAGGGCAGTTACTGCCTGAATATTATTCAGTAGCTTATGCGAGATATGTTGGTAGGTCTTATTTTCTCAGAGTTAAGTCCTCAAACCGTATGTTAATTAAACATCTTGTATATTGTCAATATGCCTTATAGAAACTTAGCAATGAGTTTCTTCTCTATTAAAAGTGATAATGCTCCACTGGTGCATTTCTGGGAAGCATTTAAGTCATCACATTTGTGGAACCCCCTCCTTCATACCAGAGATGCATATTTAAGATGACTCTAACCGAATGAATAAGCTAGTTGTCACGGTGATGATAGTCTTGTTAACAGATAACTACAGTAACAACACCATCTGTGCTATAGTAAACACATAAGCAGTACTCTGGAAGCAAGGAAGATGGAGTGACCACCTTTATTAGTTTGGTCAAAAGAGTTCTTAGCAGAGCTGATGGATTCTATTGAATTTTAGCAGAGGGACAGGAATTTACTAGATGAAGAAGGAGGGAATGGTTATTCTAAGCAGAGGAAAGGGGAGAAAGTATTCAATGTTTTAAAATATATTTGACCCCCATGACTTTTTGTGAGAAATAAAATAATCTAATTAGACTATTGTTCTATTGGAGAATAAAGGTGAAAATATTGGACTATATAAACCCTGAGATTTCTTCCAGCTCTAAACATTTCATGATTCTACATGATTCTATTGTATCATAAACACTGGAGTTCAATTTTTCACCTAAAAATGTCTGATCTGATTCATTTTCACCAAGAACACATGTGGGAACACTTCAGCCTCCATCACTTGGTTACTTTGAAGGGAGACTATAGGGTCTAATAATTGCAATTATGTTTTCCTTTAATGCTATTTTGATATGTACTGTATACTCAGACTGGAAAATTCTTGAGGCGTTGCTGCATCGAAAGGCATGACTTTCTTACACTTCTTTTAGATTAGAGATTATGTTCCAGCACATTTCTTTTGAGGTGAACTTGAAATACCAGTGAAGTCCTACCCTATTCGTTGTCAGAAGAAAACTGTCATTTTAAGTTGGTCAACAGTTATTTTATTTAGAAGCACAGGAATTAGGCTATTTAGATGTCATTAAAGGCATTCTATAAAACTTGGTAGTTCAGCTTTCTTGGAGGCTCACCATGGTCGGATATTCTAAGACCCACTGCTCCTTTAACAGCCTAGAAAAGATGGCCCAACAACAGACAGAGCTCATAGGGTTCCCCCACAGGGAGCTAAGAATATTGATGAAGAAACCAGTAAACAATACAAATGCCTCCATAGTGCTATTTATATCTGGTATGTTTTAGTTCATCAATAGTAGAGAAGACATTAGAAACTTTCTATGAGCAAAAGGGACTTAAATAAGAAGACAGGACCATTTGAAGACATCTTTCAAAATTGGATCTTATAAACTCAAAGGATTCAGAGCTTCTCTCCAAAGAGGTAGTAGTTACCTGCACTGATAATCTAATAGGCTGTGCACAATTTTCATTTCACTTTTAGAAGTACTCATTGTGCCTTTTTGTAACCATTTGATTAACATGACTCTTATTAACTAGGAAAAGATAATATCTTTCTTTATAAGTATTGAGATTGGTCATGAGCTTCACTGAGCAATCACTTGATAGTGATTATTGTGGAGTAGTGAACAAATCTCTCTCTGGAGATGTTGAATTCAAGAGCAGTGGATGGTGGGGTAGAAGGGAAGGGAAGGGCAGAATCCATGAGACTCTATGTTCCACCCAAGTGCCATGAGGTATAAAGTAGAGAGGGATTTGAAAGAAGACAATTACTAGGGGCTGGAACCATGGAAGCTAAAGCAGTGAGTAAAATAGAGGAGCTCAAAAGTTGAGAGGTATCTGTTACTGAGATGAGAATCTGTGTGAAATCATAAACATCCTTACAACAAATCTCTGCAATTTAATGTAACCTGAGGGTGTCTCCATCTTGCATTCTAAAGAGGGTCACCCATTCATGTTCAATAATATACTATTTTTCTTAAAAATATTGATTTCGTTGTTATTTCTAAAAACAAACATTTCTACTCCTTCATTAACTGATTACTATCACTTTTGGACTGAAATTGGCTTGCACGTACGTTTCAATGTCTGTTCTTTTTTAATTTGAATTCAGGTCCTGTTTATCCCAGACTAGTTTCTAGAGGTAACTGCTCGATTTAAAACTTGGCTGGATAAAGAAAAGACCTCATGCCAGGTCTGCCTCTAATCCTGATGTGCATTTATAGAGCATACTTGAGCACCTGAGAGATGCTCTGAGGAGAGCCTCAGGCAAGGAGAGCCTCAGGCAAGACTTTTTCCTAAGATCCCAAAGTTAGCTTTGTTTTAAATATTTTTGATCCTTTCATTTACACACAATGGATTTGGAATCCACCATAATTGTAGATGTGAACATTGTATCATGACTCTCTATTGCTAAAGATAAATAAGATGGTAATTAAGTGTGAGATCATTAATGAAATAGAACATTAGTCAACATTAACAAAGAGGGTGAAGACACTCTAGAAGAAAGAGCATCAGCTTTGATTTGTAAATCACTTAGCTCTAGCGCTTATTTGGCTTATGGCTCCAAGAAGTTATTGAACGTCTCTGAGCCTCAATTTCCACATTTGTTATATTGGGTTAATGATAATACAGATAAATCAATTCATGTTTATGATATTAAATAAAGCCTCTTTATCCTTTCCCATTCTTGAACTAAGTACTGAAAAGTCATGCGATTGAATTTAAAGGAAAAGACAGAAATCCTCTCCTTCACTATAATCTCTGCTACTCAAAGCATAGAGAGCAAGCGTTGGCAATGACTAAGAGCTACTGAACACCACATTACCCACGGTTGTAAGTCTTTATACTCGGATTAAGGAACATGCTTCCCTGGGATCACCGAGTAATTTCCATAACTTAGCGGAATTATAAATTAGAGGCAAGCATTCAGTGCTTTCCTAACTCTGGTATAAAATTTAACTCACTGATAACAAGAAGAAGAAAGTGAGGAGAAATCTGTTTTCTTAGTTATGTATTACAATCTTTGCACATTTTTTGAGCATGACAAGAAAATATGGGATGGTGAAGTTTCAAATATATTATAAGAAATATCTCTTATTCAAACTTTGTATGAAAATGAACATATCTTAAGTCCCAATGTTTGAATTAGCTTTAAAATATGAAACATCTGTATATTCATTGGACATAATAAGGGCTTCAAGTGATATTAATTGAATTACTTATTGCGTATTGTTGATGTCTTGGCTGTCTCTAAAAGGGTTATTTCCTTAAACATATCACTTTATTTAATGTCACTGAATATGTTGATGGGGCTGTTCAAATGTCACGTAACTGCCCGAGTCCTAGGAGAAAGCTAGCTTTCCGTGCATATTTAAGTTTCTAGTGCACTGCAAATCATCAAAAAGGAAAATCTTGCCATTAAACCATATCATCCTGGACTCTCTCACCTTGAAAAGAAGGACTGTCAAGTACAATATGAGACATAAATGTCTATTTTAGAGTGTATTCTATATTAATTGACCTAATTAGGGTTGATGGTATATAAGTGAAATCTGCCATTCTTGATTGTGGAGGGTTGAATTTTAATTACACTATCATTACATAATTATCATCAGTAACCACTAGTGAGTACCTGCTATGCATTAGGTAAATTTGCTTTTTGTCAGTACATGGAGAGACCCTCATGTTACAGCAGAGATTTTTCTGTATTATGCAGTTACTATGTTGACTTACAAAATGCAGTTGTAATGGCTGTACCATTTGGTATCATATAAATAGTCATTTATGTGGAGATGTATGACAGGGGTGAGAGCAGAGGGAGAATATTCTAGGCACTAAGCACTGTTTAGGAAAGTAACTTTTCTCTGTGTAGCTTTGTGGAGTAGATGAAGTAGAAACAGAAGTGAATGCATGGATATTACAGGGAGTAAGGTTTATACACGTTAACAAAGAAGATTTTCCCATTTAGCACTGCCTCTTGGAATTGTGAATTTGCCAGTGCTAGACACGATTACAAAGAAACTCAATTTTTTTTTTCCTTTCAGGTATGTTGTAAAGCAGTAGTTTTCAAATTATTTGCAATAGGAAACAATCCTTTCAAACGGAACATTACACAAAAGCCCAATACATAAAGCAGAGAGAAACAAGAGGCCATAAGTATAAATGTATTTTATAATTAAAATGAATGAAATTACTTATTCATAAGTCAGCTGTTGGCTTGATGAGAGTCCTGATGTTGGTCTCCAGTATGTTAAAATACGGGGCTTGATATCTTTCTCTGTGTTTAGCATTTGTTTCATTGCAGACTTTTATTTAAAATTGTGAGATATGAATCAAGCATTTGAATCATCTATGAAGCCCTGTAATATAGTTTTAATGTCAGCATTGGAGAGAAGAATCCTGCCCTGTATTGTGTGGGAGAGTGAAGCGGGAGACATGATTTACCTCTAATGTGTGTGAGGAGTGCCTAATAACTGAAAAGAAGCCTTAAGATCTTTCTGGGGTGATTATATATGGGTGAGATTATCTATCTCTCTGTGTAGTTATGATTATGGTTGTCGTTATATAGTTATCAGATAAGATTTAAAAAATTTTACTTTATGTAAATTTCAATGCAGTAAAATATGCAAAAGCCCTTTCTCTTTCAAGAGTATAATGATATGCTTTTATGATGGTTGTCCAGCTCAACACTAAAAATTGCTGTTCTAGAGTTTAGCTCATCACTGCCTCGTTTCTCCAACGTCCTCCTCCCAAGCTCAGCTCTTCCCACTGCGCGTGCGCGCGCGCGCGCGCGCACACACACACACACACACACACACACTTCTTATTGCTACCCCAATTTGAGAGCTCTAATTCTACTGATTAGCTATCCATACATGAGAATTAAATTTAGAATGTTTTGATCCCTGGTAAATTTGCATGGAGGGAAATCTTGTTTTCATTATCTGAGTTGAAATTGGTTCACTTAAGACTTTAATATACCAGAAAATCGATATTAAGAATTTGTTTTGTATAATTTTATGCCTCTTACAAATTTATAATTTTCCAGAAATCCATTGACTTTCCAATGAATGTTTCAAGATGTGATATTGTAGTTGGTATTCAAATCTGCATTGAGGAAATAAGCATGTAGGACAGCATTTAGCGATTTAGAGTTTTTAAAAAGGACTTAAATTGATTCTTTTTAATCTAAAGGAAGTGTTACAAAATTTAGCTTATTGATCAAATCATTGTTTTTTAAGTTAAACTCATTAGGCGGCATAAAATTTGAGGCTTATATGATAATCTTTCATCAATATTTTTTTCTCTACCTTTGCATACATTAGATATTTTCTTTACATTTCGGTTAGAGATGGGAACGAAGATCAATAACTTCTGTTGAGCCAACCAGCAGATGAGCCCTTTTATTTACAAATTAAACTACAGAAAATTATTGATTCATTGGTCTCACCTTTATATACTTTAAAAAATATATATGATATGATTTTTTTTATGATCTAGTTTTACTTTCGTTATAACTGTACAAAGTTGACATACCCCTGTCGTTTGGAAATCAGGATAGTTGAAACTTCAAGCTAGAACTGGGCCAAAAACCTTAATCACAATCCATATCTAGGGCTCTTTCACTGGTTCACAACTGCCCCAGATATTTGCTGTTGTTCATCATGAATGTGGTCCAGGTTCGATTAAAAGAGGCTGAAGAGATAGCTGTAGACTTTCAAGAAGTCCCTCAAGGGGTTTTCTGTATACTCTCAAGGGATTTGGATGGGGGCTTGATGACTCTTATCCATTTGTAGTGCTTTTTCTGACTTGTAGAGGGCTGCTTAACTCATGATTTGGAACCATTATGGATGTGCTCTTCCACATCAGAAATCTGGGAGACTCTAGGAGAAAAAAACAACAAACAAACAAACAAAAATACCAAATGAGAACTTGGGAATGACATTTACTAGAGGTTCTCAAAATGTAGTTCCAGAATCATCAGCAACAGCATCACTAGGTAACTTGTTAGAAATGCCAGTTCTTGGGCCCCACCCCAGACCTACTAAATTAGAGACTCTGGAGGTAAGTCCCAGCAATCTGTGATTCACACACCCTCCTGATGCTATTCATGCAGGTGACAGTTTGAGAACCACTGCTGTATGTTCTTAAGCTTCAAACACTATTTAGAAACTTACTATTATTTCATAGAGAAATAAAAAGTGTAGAAAGGTATAAATTCTAAGAGATAGTAATTCTAATTGGTTTGTGAAGAGTAGTTGAATAGATATCTTTTGTACTTGGTCTTTCAGAAGGAACCTTTAGATCTCAATAAAAGCTTTGTTAAGCCAGAGCTTTTTATTTTCAAAACAGTTTGCTCTATGCTCAACTATGAGACCTCAAAAAAGTGTTTTGTTCTTGCTTTTATGTTAAATTCCTTATATCTCATGACTACAGAGGGAAGACTAAATTGTGCATAGAACCTTATAAAAGAAAGTTCACAATGTTATGGAGATGGCAGGTCAATTAAGATGAAATTGTCCTGGGTCCATCAGGTCAAAGTCAGCCATTACCTGAGGTGGTGGAGAAGGCAGGGGAAAAGGTTGGGGGTATTTCAAGTCGTAACAGAAAAACTATTCAATGAAGTCAGTAGGTATTTCTTGAATGCATATTATATGCCATTGAAGTTTCTAGGCACTTCAGATATTTATCAATAAATAATAAAAGATTACAACTCTGGTAAGTTATACTATATTCAGGGAGACAGATGGTATGTAATAAACATTGTAAACAAGTAAATTATAAAATATTGATATATTGGACATTGATGGTGTTGTGGAAGAAATTTTAAGAAGACCCCATTAAAGGGAATATAGTGGGGCAATTCCAACTAGACACGTTATGGATAATGTGTTAGGTTATATGAGATAGGCCCTCGTTTGATAGAATAGATTTATCCAGCAATTTTTAGCAATGAATGAATTTGTGAGGGTGCAGTGGCTCTCCACTTACCAGTACACCCTGAACCTGACAAATCTATTGGAATTGAACATCTGGAAACGTGTAAAAAGGAAACCCCAATTTAATATTTCTTTTAATGGGAATCAAGCTGTTACAAAGAAGGAATTTTCAAAACCAACCAAACAAGCAATAACAATTAAAAAAACCCAAGAAAGCTTGCACACAGATGAAATGAGAGAATTAACAGTTAGCAACTGGGTTAAATTGAGCAGCCTAGACCTAGTTCATTAACAGAGTTCAGAGCCAGGTGCCTCCTTTGTGTGACTCCTGGCTACTGCTGCAGAAGGTGGCTGTGTTTTAATAGGAACCTCCTTCTCTCAACAAGTCTACATAAACTGATGGATGCTAAACGGTAACTCTCAAAAAAAAGAATTCCATTCTCTGCCATTTCCCCCTTGATCTGCTCATTCCTCTCTACCGCTTACTGTAGGAATTAAACTTTATATACTGATACGTAATCCATTGTTCTTTATATTGTGAATATCATTCTCTACCAGGATTGAGTTCAAGAGCATGGATCCCCATGGTGTGTCTTGTTAAGAAATGGGTAATAATGCAACAATTGCCAAGAATACTGTTTTTATGAGAGATGTTTTTAATAGCACACATTCGCGTATCATGTGAACTTTTGTGTGGACATCTTGTAAAGATTGAAGTCTAATTTGCTTTGTTGAAGTCTAATTTGCATACAGTTATAGGTTGAATTGTGTCCCCCAAAATGATATTGAAGTTCCAACCTCCAGTTCCTCAGAATGTGACTTTAATTGGCAACATGGTTGTTGCAGATGTAATTAGTTAAGATGAGGGTGTACTGGAGTAGCGTGGTCCTTAATTCAATATGATTGGTATTATTATAAGGAAAGATAGAGACACACAGGGAAAAGGTGGTCATGTGACAAAGGAAGCAGAGATTAGAGAATGAATCTACAAACAAGGGTTTCCAAGGATTGCCAGCAAACCCCAGAAGCTAGGACGAGGCATGGAAGGAAGATCCCTTAAAGATTTCAGAAGGAACAGAGCCCTACTCACACCTTGATTTCAGACTTTAGCCCCCAAACTGTGAGACCATAAGTGTCTGTTGTTTTAAGCCACCCAGTCTGTGGTACTTTGTTATGGCAGCCCCAGAAAACTAAAACACATGCTATAAACTTCAACAGTTTTAAGTACATAATTCAAGGATTTTTAGTAATTTACAGAGTTGTGCAGCCATTACCACAATGCAGTTTTAGAACACTTCCATCACCCCCAAAACATTCCTCCTGTTGGTTTGCAGTCAGTTCCTGTTCCTCTTTGCCCTGAGCCCCAGTCAACTGCTAATCTGTTTTCTGTCCCTGTAGATTTGCCTTTTATGAATTTTTCATATAAATGAAATCATAAAACATAGTTATTTGCTTCTGGTTTCTTTCAATTAGCATACTATTTTGCGGGGGGTTCATCCATGTGGTACAGTTTTAATGTTTAACATCAAATTAATTTTCCCCAAAGGCTATCCACATGTGATGACAAACCCTGGGAAGTGCTGAATATATTTTTTGGCCAACAAGGAAGTACTGAAAGGAGCCATGAGTTGTCTGTTATGACAGGCCTTAAAATGCTGTTGATGGGATATCTAAGGGGATGTTATTCCAGGCCTTTATTTGATTCAGTGGTTCCCAAACTTGAATACATATCAGAATCACCTCTAGGATTGGTTAAAATGCAGAGTGCCGGGCCTCAACCCTAGAGTTTCTGATTCAGTAGGCCTCTGCTGGGGCTTGAAATTTTACACCCTTAACAAGGCCCCAGATACTGCTGCTGGTCCTTGGACCATCCTTTGAGAATGACAGCTTTAACCAAAAGCCACATCTGGTAGTGTTAAGACGCCTTTGTTTTTCATCTGCATCATGCTTCGTCTCAGTGTCTCATAAGAAGTAGGAAGATTACTGTTTCTTAACCTAGAGTCGCCTTTAGTCCAAGTACATCTTTGAAAGCTGCATTTAAGTTTTGATAACTATCATCCATGCCTTCTGTGGAATATTACATCTCCTGAGAGCTTTTGGTTTACAGGATAAAATTTAAAAATCGATCAGCTTAATGTTATCTCTGTGCTGCATGCCTTCTTGAGATCGTAGTCACTTGCCATATTTTAAGGAAGTCTCAGATCCATAAAGCTGCTGAGAATTGCCAGCAATTTTTTTCTTTTTTCACCCACCAAGCTAGATCGAGACCCAGTTGCTTAAATGTGCAGATTGGTCGAAGTCTTCGCTGCATCGGTAATACAAAACACTTTCTTGAAATCATCGACTCGTCATTAACTTAGCTTTGCTTGAATGTGTTTTTATCTCCTTTGTTTCTGGCCTGATTGAAAGAACCACCTGAACTGCATTGTCTCTTCTATTTACTGTGTTGTGTACTCATAGCTGCTCGTGTAGATTTATTGTTATAGTAAGAGTAAATACTTAATATTAATTTAAAACATTTTACTGTCAAAGCAGATCATTTGTTCAGTAACAGATCCAAGTTTTGTGAGGTCTGAAGCTTATGTAAAAGGAGAGGGAGGGTGTCCCCTTTTAATTAAAAGAACACAAAATTATTTTATATTTTATAAGAAAACATACAATTGCGTATTACGTGGGTACCTAGGATGAATACAGTAATCATAACAAATCAAAGAAAAATAAAAGATCACACAATCTGGAGAAATTACTTTTATTTATTAACGGCCTAACACACCTGTGGGTTTTTTTGTCTTTGCACTTTGGAGCTGATTACTCTTTGATGGTATCTTCTATGACATGGGTTTTGTAACATTTTTATACAGAGACTGGAAAGTAAATATTATCTTTTCTCTAGCATGGTTGATTGAAATTTCTCTTTTATTACAATAGTTCAGAAGAGTTTCTTTCAGCTTCAAATCTGATTATTGACAAGGTAATGCTAGGACACAGTCCATCCGGGTACAATAAAACATGCAACTTCATCCAACTACATTCACGTCTTTTAATAGTACCGATACACATTTAGGCCTTACAAAAACATATTTATATCAATTTAATTTCATATTATTTGTATAAAGAAAGAAAAGATGTATGGTACATTTATCATTGTATATATTGTGTTATTGATTATATTCTAGATAGGTGAGAACTTCTTTGATTAGACTTCATTAAAAACAAAATCCTCCACTTATACTTTTATACTATATATTTATCTCATGATTGGATACATTTTCTACAGATGAACTTTAACTCCATGCATTCGAATCACTTTTATTCCTTCCTCAGCTACCCATAAACCTCTGTTGCTGGGCACTGCCGGACATGTTTGTGGTGAAATGATCTCTAGCCTGGCACCTTTCACATGAAAAGTTGAGTGGGCTGGGAGTAATCTAGGTTGCTGTTACTACACTAGTAATAACTCAACTTTATGCAGAAGTTATGGGCGCTATAGAAATAGACCTTATTGAACCCAAATTACAAGTATTCCCAAGCCAGCTCTCTCTTACATTCCAAACATGCCCATAGGCTCTCTAAGATTACTTGACACAAAGGGGAACATCTGATCTAACCGCAGATCATCACTCCCACTTTTGGAAATTTTACAAGAACACACGGCTATGTGATTATATTGCTGTGGCTCTTCCAAGGTTTGGGGGCAAAAGCCAGGCCAGTGAGGTGAAGGCGTAAGTACATTGACTTCATGGGAAGTCTATCTCTACGTTTGCTATAAAATATAGCTCAGGAATATGATGGAGAACTAAAAGAAGAAAAGAAAAAGAAAGATGAAAATTTTTCAGGTGGGATAAATAATACACCTAAACTGAAAGAAGAAGGTTAATTTTTGTTTCTTTTATAAAGACGAGGTCCTGACTAGACCTGAAATTACAGTCAGACATATATGGTTTTGTGCGATTTGTTCTTTTTTTCTGGTCTGTTTCTTGAGTATGATTGGAAGGGAAAGGATGAGAAAAGAGACTTGATTAAGACCCTTGAAGCCTACAGTTGTTTCATATGATTTTAACAGGGAGTTTAAAATTCTTGAAATCTTACGTGTTAGTCAGCTCAGGCTGCCATGATAAAATACCATAGACTGAGTGGCGTAAGAAATAGAAATTTATTTTTTCTCAGCTCTGGAAGCTGGAAAGTCCAAGGACTCTCTTCCTGGTTTGTAGATGGCTGCCTTTTCTATGTCCTCACATGGTGGAGAGAGAAAATTCTCTCTCTCTCTCTTTCTCTTCTTATGAGGCCACAGTCCTATAACTCTATCACCTCTTTTAACCTTCATTACCTCCCAAAGGCCTCATCTCCAAATACCATCACATTAAGGGTTCAAGATACAATGTGAGTTTTGAGGGGATACATTCAGTTCATAGCAGCTTATGAGATGAGATATGGCATGATTAATATGGTGAGTTAGAAAGACGATATCCATCTTTCTTACTAATAGGTTGAAAGTAAATTTTGGAACCCCTAACTGTCTGACAATTCTGCTCCCTTATATACTTTCCATTTTTTCATTGTCTATAACCCACTAAAAAGATTTGCCCCCAAATACATTTTTTAAGTGCCCCTTTTTTTATAGTCCCTTTTTTCAGGGACTATATACACACACACACACACACACACACACACACACACACAATTGAATACTACTAAGCCATAAAAAAGAACAAAAATTTGCCATTTGCAGCAACATGGATGGGCTTGGAGGGCATTATTCTAAGTGAAATAAGTCAGACAGAGAAAGACAAACACTGTATGATATAACTTATATGTGTAATCTAAAAAAAGACAGCAAACTAGTGTATATAACAAAAAAGAAGCAGACACAGATATAGAGAACAAACCAGTGGTTACCAGTGGGGAGGGGAAATATAGGAGTGAAAAAAGACTGATTATGGGAATATATGAAATCATGTGTGTGAAACTTTTGAAATTGTAAAGCACTATAGAGTTTAAAGAATCTTTCATTCAAGAAAATGTAGAAAAATAAAATAAAACTGAACACAGGCATGTCTTATGACTAAACAATTTCATTTCTAAGTATATACCCAATAGAAAGGTGTACATATGTGTCCTAAAGGATGTGCACATTGAAAGTTCATGACAGCACTATTCAGAATAGCCCAAAGTAAACTGTGGTGTAGATGCAAGGATGTGTTGTACAACATGGGAAATACAGCCAATATTTTGTAATAACTGCAAATGGAAAGTAACCTTTAAAAATTGTATAAAAATTTAAAGATTAAAGTGAATAAATAAATTAAAGTGCCCCTTGTTAGACTATCTAAATATTTAAGGAGATCTAACAGTTAAAATTTTACCTTGCTTACTTTTCATTTCTTAAATATTATATGGCCAAGAAATTTTTCTTAAAAAAATGTCTCAGGTGTATTTTCCAATCAGAAAGAGCACATGTGCCCTCCTGAATATTATATTATGCACATGGCAGGAATCACACTATTGTCGTTATCTGTCTTTTTTAAAAAAACCTTTTATTCATTTTACAGGTCCTTATTCAGCACCTATTATATGCCAGGTGTTGTGGATTCATCTGTGAGCAAAACACACATTCTTAGCTTTGTGGAGCTATACATTCTAGTATATTTCTTTATGAAAACAAACAAAATATTGTCATTTTATTCTTGGTTAGCTAGCGTTTATCTGGTGTTAAAATTAATTTAGCCTTGGATTGAAGCTTTTCATTTATACAGGCATACCTCAGAGATATTGCAGGTTCGGTTTCAGACCACCACGATAAAGAGAATATCACAAGAAAGTGAATTTTTTAGTTTCTCAGTGCATTTAAAAGTTATGTTTACACTATAACGTAGTCTATTCAGTGTGCAATGCCGTTATGTCTTTAAAAAGTACCTATCGTAATTTAAAATACTTTACTGTTAAAAATGCTAACCATCAACTGAGCCTTCAGTGAGTCGTAACCTTTTTGCTGATGGAGGGTCTTGCTTCAGTGTTGATGACTGCTGACTGATCTGGGTGCTGGTTGCTGATGGTTGGGATGGGTGTGGCAATTTCTTAAAATAAGGCAACAATGACGTTTTCCCCATCCATTGACTCTTCCTTTCCTGAACAATTTCTCTATAGCACGCATTGCTGTTGGATAGCATTTTACCCACAGTAGAACTTCTTTCAAAATGGAGTCAATCCTCTCAAACCCTGCTGCTGCTTTATCAACTAAGTTTATGTCATATTCTAAATCCTTTTTTGTCATTTCAACAATCTTCACGGTATCTTCACCAGGAGTAAAGTCCAGCTCAAGAAACCACTTTCTTTGCTCATCTATAAGAAGCAACTCCTCGTCTGTGAAAGTCTTTTTCACAATATTATAGAAATTCAGTCCCATCTTCAGGCTCCACTTCTAATTCTAGTTCTCTTACTACTTCCCCCACATCTGCAGTTACTTCCTCCCTGGAGTCTTGAACCCCTCAAAGTCATCCATGAAGGTTAGAATCAACTTCTTTCAAACTCCTTTTAATGTTCATATTTTGACCTCTTCCTGTGAACCATAAATGTTCTTAATGGTATCGAGAATGGTCAGTCCTTTCCAGAAGGTTTTCAATTATCTTTCCCCACATCCATCAGAAAAATCACTGTCTGTGGCAGCTATAGCCTTAGGAAGTGTATTTCTTAAATAATAAGACTTGAAAGTAGAAATTATTCCTTGATCCATGGGCTGTAGAATGGATGTTTTGTTAGCATGCATGAAAACAACATTAATCTCATTGTACATCTCCATCAGAGCTCTTGGGTGAGCAGGTGCGTTTTCAGTGAGTGGTAAGATTTTGAAAGGAATCTTTTTATCTGAGCAGTAGGTCTCAATAGTGGGTGGGCTTAAAATATTCAGTAAACCATGCTGTAAACAAATGTACTGTCATGGCTTTCTTGTTCCATTTATAGGGCACAGTTAGAGCAGATTGAGCATAATTCTTAAGGGCTGTAGGACTTTCAAAATGGTAAATAAGCAGTAGCTTCAACTTAAAGTCACCAGTTGTATTAGCTCCTAGCAAGAGAGTCAGTCTGTCCTTTGAAGCTTTGAAGCCAGTTACTGACTTCTCCTCTCTAGCTATGAAAGTCCTTGATGGCATCTTCTTCCAATAGAAGGCTTTTTTCCACCTACATTGAAACTCTGTTGTTTAGCATACCTACCTTCATTAATTAACTTAGCTAGATCTTCTGGATAACTTGCTTTAGCTTCTACATCAGCACTTGCTGCTTTACCTTGTACTTTAATGTTATGGAGATGACTTCTTTCCTTAAACTTAATGAACCAACCTCTGCTAGCTTCAAACTTTTCTTCTGTTGCTTTCTCACTTCTCTCAGCTTTCACAGACTTAAAGAGAGCTAGGGCCTTGCTCTGGATTAGGCTTTGGCTTAAGGTAATGTGCTGGTTTATTCACTAAAACTGCATATCAGCAATAAGGCTGTTTTGCTTTATCATTCTTGTGTTCACTGGAGTAGCACTTTTAACTTCCTTCAAGAACTTTTCCTTTGCATCCACAACTTGGCTGTTTGTCACAAGAGGCCTAGCTTTGGACCTGTATTGGCTTTCACATGCCTTTCTCACTAAGCTTAATCATTTCTGTCTTTTGATACAAAGTGAGAGACACGTGAGTCCTTTCACTTGAAGGCTTAGAGGTCATTGCAGGGTTATTAATTGGCTTAATTTCAGTATTGTTGTGTCTTCAGGGAATAGGGAGGCCCAAGGGGAGGGAGAAAGATGGAGGAATAGCTGGTTGGTCGAACAGTCAGACCACACACGGCATTTATCAATTAAGTTTGCCATCTTATAGGGGTGCAGTTTGTGGCACCCCCAAACAATTATAATAGTGACATCAAAGCTCACTGATCACAGATAGCAGTAACGAAGATAGTAATAATGTAAAAGTTTTAAATATTGGGAGAATTACCAAATGTGACACAGAGACAAGAAGTGAGTAAATGCTTTTGGAGAAATGGTGCTGATAGACTTAACTTGCTGGACACAAGATTGCCACAAACCTTCAATATGTAAAAAACGCAATATCAGTGAAGCGCAGTAAAACGAGGTATACCTGTAATTAAATGTAAGTCATATTTTTGCTCCTGTTTCTGGTAAAGTTAGAGTGGCTTTAAGTTGCAACAACAATCTACATTTAAATAGAAATCATTCCAGCCAGCATCAATGGCATAGCATGAAAATAACATTTTTAGAAAGGGTATTATTCTGAATATATAACATACTATATAATCAAATGTAAAATTGTCTTAGATGTTTATATCACTTATAGAAGTAAGAGGATTTGTCACATTAACAGTGTTGAGGATTTTGAATTAGAAAAATTAGCAATCTTGAGCCATTCTGATTGCTTTTTAAAGATTTAATTTCTAAAAGACATATTTTGCAAGATACTGAAGGTCACATGATGTAGTAATGAGACTGATTCCCAAGTCCATACACCGAGTCATGCTTCATACTGATATCAATATTCAGGGTCTGCGTTTCACAAAAGCAGAGTGTGCAACATCAGGACACACTGGGAATCCTCCCATCTCCCCTGAACGCTTTTCTCTCCTTGTATTGCTAGTGCTATACCTTTCAACAGTTAAGGACATTGAAATCAGAAAAGCATTCCTTCCTTAAGTTTCATTCTTAATTAAGTGGTAAAGTCAGAATTACCACAAATAATTTTACTGGCAAAAGCAATTTAATGCTTAATAAAAAAGAAAATGTAGATGGTAAGGCAGAAATAAAGAAAATAGTTCTATTAAAAATATCTGTCAGGGGCTTCCCTGGTGGCGCAGTGGTTAAGAATCTGCCTGCCAATGCAGGGGACACAGGTTCGAGCCCTGGTCCGGGAAGATCCCACATGCTGTGGAGCAACTAAGCCCGTGCGCCACAACTACCAAGCCTGCGCTCTAGGTCCCGCGAGCCACAACTACTGAGCTTGAGTGCCACAACTACTGAAGCCTGCGCGCCTAGAGCCCATGCTTGGCAACAAGAGAAGCCACTGCAATGAGAAGCCTGAGCACCACAAAGAAGAGTAGCCCCTGCTTGCCGCAACTAGAGAAAGCCCACGCGCAGCAACAAAGACCCAGCCAAAAATAAATTAATTAAAAAAAATCTGTCAGGAGAGAGCCATAGTAACTGTGTCCTTAACTTCCTTTGTGCCCTTAGAAGCCTGGGAAAAAGAAAGATGTTGAATTTCACATTTTTTTTTCCTTAGAGGGCAATAGGTATATGAGCTGAGAAGAATTATGACCTCGGTAGAATGTATCATGAATGGAACTGACTTAATAGAGACCACCTTTAGCAATGTTTACAAACCACCAACGAGAGTTCTTACCTAAGATATCAGTGGAAGTCAAGGGCTTCATATACATTGGGATTAAAGCAGTTTTTCTGGATGCCCAGACAGAGAGGGTTCAAGTGTATATAGCTTTCTGGTTATCTGGCGATCAAGAATCAATGATTAGGGCCATACCTTCAAAGGACTTTCATTTTTCTCTTGAGTTTCAAATAATAGAATATAAGTGAAAATCTTTTGCTGATAATAAAGTGCTATGCAAATGTTAATTACCATTATTTCTCTCAATATGCTGTTTGTATAGGTTGTTTAATTGTTAACTAAAGTTGTCATAAGACAGGGCAGTCTTTCGATGCTGTAGATTACAAACTAGAAAACAAACAGAGAAACAAACTGTGGGCCCTGGAGCAATGTTTTCCAAATGTTTAGACTTAAGAGATCAACAGAATTCAATTTCAGAATCTGGAAACTGGCATAGAGCTGCCCATTTTTAAAATTTTGTTGAGACAATACATCTTTAAAGAGGCTCCTGTATTCATTATCAACTGCATTGCATAGGAAGGACATCATCTCAGACCTAAGAACAGACCTTTAAATGGAACATATTTAGCTTGATCGAATACTTATCCTGTTTGTCTTTATTTTTCTCGGTTTTCCTGAGGAAGCCAGGGACCTCTTTCGTGAGCTGATAGTACTGGTGTTTGGGAACCTCTGCTATTGGATCAGCTCATTCACGGTCACATTTACCTTAGAGCAGAGCTGCGTTTTCTGGTCTTCAGGCGCATGGGGGCTCAGGCTGTTTGTGCCAGGAACAGTGCAAACCAGATGTGCTGTCAAGGCTGATGGGTAGCCAGCCCCCAGCCCGCCTTCTCATAGAGGAGGACTGTCCTCTCTGGATGTGTCTAGATGGGATCATGCCTTTTTGCTCAGAAAGTATCCCTGAATTTGTTCAGACGTTCAAAAATGAACCCAGAGTTCTGTACCGTAAAGCATGGTGAAATTTTAGGGTACTTTTAACACAACGACATGGGTCTCTAACGGATTCACACTTTAACAGATGCTTTACTTTATTGAAAAGTTAGTGGTTACCAGTGGGGAGAAGGGAGGGGGCAGGGACAAGATAGTGGTAGGGGATTAAGAGGTGCAAACTACTAAGTATAAAATAAATGAGCTATATGGATATATTGTACAGCACAGGGAACATACCCAACATTTTATAAGAACTGTAAATGGGGCATGATCTTTAAAAATTGTGAA
This sequence comes from Aethalodelphis obliquidens, assembly GCF_003676395.1. Classification (NCBI taxonomy): domain Eukaryota; kingdom Metazoa; phylum Chordata; class Mammalia; order Artiodactyla; family Delphinidae; genus Aethalodelphis; species Aethalodelphis obliquidens. The sequence continues at coordinate 15,957,541 of NW_020837959.1, read as the reverse complement.
TCACCATGCTGTATACCTGAAACTTATATAATATTGTAAATCAAGTAGACCTCAATAAATAAATAAATAAACATGAAGGGTATCCCAGATAATGAAATGAGAAAAATATCTTGGCAAACTGATTAGGTGTGTCCCACTGATGCAGTATTTGTTGCTGGTATTCAGCTGATTTTTAGGACACACAGGTATTAATTTCTAAATAACAAACGAATGCTACTAACTCTGAGCAATAAATTATCTATCATCTCTTCTTCTCCCTCCGGAGACTCGACCTTCTGTATCTGTTTCCTTTTTACAGGTTCTGAATTTGTTTTAAAAGTAAAACACATTATGGGTGTGTGTGTGTGTTACTGCGTGCATGTGTGTGTGTGTGAAATAAACCTGCCTGCCTAATGTAGAATGCCTCTTTTCAGCACCATGAACATTCTTTCAGGAGTTAGAAGCTAAGAGACAAGAGGCTAAAATAAAATACAAGCCATGTACCTTCTTACATGGCAACCCACGTAGTGAGCAGTTGAGAACTGATACTCTAAACCTGTGGTCACCATGTTGCTGTCTCCCAACCTGTGGGAAGAGAGAAAAAAGCCAGGGAGAGCCTCCCAGTCCTTTGAAAGGTAAAAGGCAGCAGTGGTGTACATCTGTTCAGATTCCACTTGTCCAGATCATGGTCACATGCATTAAGTTGCAGAGAAGTCTGGGAAACGCAGTCGAGCTGGATAGACACGTGCCTGGTTGAAACTCAGAAGTTCTATCGTGAAAAGGGAGGGTGAATATTGGTGCACAACTAATAGTCAGTTACCTTCCTTCCCAAGATTCAAGTGCTTGTTGCCATTGAATATTTTGTGGTGACAACGGCTTCAAAACATCAAAGATTAAATGGGGTGAGTGAGGGTGGCAGTATTTCTTTTGGGAGATGAGAAATACATTCATTTTTAACGCTTTGATTTTAAATTGGAAATGACGTGGTATACTAAAGCAGCTGTTCTCAGCATCTTCTCCAGGGACTTTGGGAGGTTCCAGAGACCATTATCAGGGCTTCTTCAAGATCAAAGCTATTTTCATGCTAATTATAAGACATCATTTACTCTTTTTCATTCTCCTTTCTCTCAGGAGTATGCAGTGGAGATTTCCAAAGGCTATGTGACAGGTGTGAAATCTTTGCTTTGAAGGATAATGGAACGTGTGCTTGTCTATTTATCTGTTTAAACACATCTCGTTGAAATTTCTTATACATAAAAAAAAATGCTTTCTGGGGTCCCTGATAATTTTTAAGGGTATAAAGAGGTCCTATGACCAAAATGCTTGAAAATTGCTGTTTCGAAGTATAATTGCGTTTTATCTTTAGACTTTAAAATCCAACCTTATTCTTTAACAGGTCATTTGATTAAACAAATGAAAAGAAATGTCATGAGAATATTTTTTATCTCAGAGTTTAGCACCTCAACTCTGGGAGAATGTGTTCATGCCGCTAAGAAAACTTTTCTTTTTACTTCACTTTTCAGCTGCACGTTTTTAGTATTTTTAGGGGCGCTCACAATCAAATCATGAACAGAAAATGACAACTGCTTTTCAACTTTTCTCCTCTTAATAAAAAAAAAAATCTCCTTTTATCAGTAAGGCTAAAAGTTTATAGAGAAGTTTAAGATATTAATGTTCACTGAATCTTACCTGGTGTGTGTTGTGGGGAAAAAAAAAAAAAAACTTTGATATTGTATAATGACAGTTAACTTCAGAATTTTCAAGATTTGCTCCACCTGCCAAAAAGAAGCCATTCAGCCGGACATAAAGACGTAGTCTTTTCATTTTGACCTTGGATTTCAGTCCATCAGTGGTGTTTTAAATGCTGAAATTACATTGCTAAGTGCTATCTGAGATGTTTGAGAAGAATTGTTCGCACTCTTAGAAACTGCATAATAAAGGAAATTTTGACTTTGGCTTTGATATTCCTAGCATTTCTGTACCTTAATGTTTTTGCTTTCCTTCAATAATTTCTCCTAGAGAGAATTATGAAACCATTGATTAAGAAACACAGATGCATCCATTACTAAGACTTTTGAGAGAACACTTACAAATTATTTTTTTATTTCTCTAAATTAGGGAAAGAAATTAGGACAGGCCCTGGGGAATCAGCGAAGGGTGAATATCAACCAATGCTGTTCATTTTAAAATGAAGAGATGGGTAACAGTATATCATTTGTTCTAGGGAAAAACCCATCTTTGTCTTGCCGTTGCACCAGATTCTTAGAGCAGGAACAATAATATTTCTGTCTTGAGTTTTCCTTATTTCTTCCTCTGTTTCATCTAATTACAGTAATTTCCCAGCTGTAGAAACAAGAACATTTTGAATTTTCCAGGATCTTACCACAGTAAAAGATGAATTTTATAATTTACATATTACACTGAATTTTCTGTACTACACTAGTTACAGCTTCTTTTCATTCATTTACCAGTGCGGAGTATTGGGGATTCTGTGAAGTAGACATGTTAGTGTGAACATTTTATGGTGAGATTTTGGGGGTTCGGACGCATGACATTATTTGGTTTTCATAATATGATCTGTAGATGACATGGTGCACTAGAAACAGATTCAGACTCATGGTCTGTGGACCTGGTTTGTGGTCTAGATCCCTAATAGGAAGCTGAATGTACTTGGATAAGTGATAGAACCTGCTTGTGCCTCAGTTTCTCATCTTTGACTTACTAGATGTACAACTTTGGGCAAATTACTTATTATTATTTTTTAAGAAGATGTTGGGAGTAGGAGTTTATTTATTTATTTTTGCTGTGTTGGGTCTTCGTTTCTGTGCGAGGGCTTTCTCTAGTTGTGGCAAGCGGGGGCCCCTCTTCATCGCGGTGCGTGGGCCTTTCACTATCGCGGCCTCTCCTGTTGCGGAGCACAGGCTCCAGACGCGCAGGCTCAGTAGTTGTGGCTCACGGGCCTAGTTGCTCCGCGGCATGTGGGATCTTCCCAGACCAGGGCTTGAACCCGTGTCCCCTGCATTAGCAGGCAGATTCTCAACCACTGCGCCACCAGGGAAGCCCCTGGGCAAATTACTTATGTTCTCTGTGTCTCAGTTTTGTCATCTATAAAACGGGGATAGCATCATTCTTACATCACAGGGCTATTGGAAGGATTATGAGAGTTAATATATATGCAAATGTATGCATAGGACAATGCCTGGCACATAAGCATTATGAACAGGTTACACACTATGATTATTCCCTATATACAGAGTGAGAAGATTTTCTTGATAATATCTGAGACTTCTTCCAACTCTAACTTTTATTTAATTTAAGGACTAAAAAGACAAGCTCATAGTGCCATATTTTTGTGGAAAATCACTTCAACTGTGGTGTTGGCCTGAAAGCATTTGTTATAATTCATATTATTCCTTGCCCACAGCCCACCCAGATATCCCAGACTTGCCCTGTGCTCAGGGGCCACCTTCCCCTGCTCCCAGCCCCCAGGAAGCTCCTTTCCTCATAGGGACCCAGGCCTGTTATGAAGGACCTGCTTCTCTCTGATTGAAGTCTCTGGTTTATGAGAAGATTTATACACAGAAGCCCACCCAAATTCTGCTCCCTTCCTGGTCCCCTCTTGTTGCCTCAAGCCAGGGTTTCCTTCAGGCTGAAAAGGCTTCCCAGAGGTCCTTCAACCCAGGGTGGGCACTGGCCCAGACTTAGGTGTCCAGACAGAAGGTTTGGGAGCCCACAATGTATTTCCATATTTAAAACTGTCGCAAGGTAACATCAAAGGCTGTCTTCAGAACCTCGATTACTGCTTAGCTCTCTCCAGAGCCTACAGCCCACCATGCTGTGATGGAGTACATCTTTCCATAAAGGGACTTCTTTCAGCCTCACTCCCCTACTGGGATTTTAGGATCCCTTCCTGTAGGCAAAGAGATAAAAACACAGCAGGTGTTCCTAACAGCCCCAGAAAAATTTAATTCAGAAGTTGAGCTTCCACTCCCAGCCTAGACATTCTTTTGCCATTCTTTTGGGTTATGATACAGAGCCATGTACATCTTCTTTGTAAAGGATCTGTGGATTCCAGAAAAGGATCTTTGCTTCAATCTTGCATAACAAGAAGATAATTAAAAATGTTTACTTTTTTTTTTTTAACCAGTACAAACTGCCCTCAAGGGAAAATTTAATTTTCCATCTCCATGCAGAATTTAAAAAATAAGAAGAACTGCTAGCAGCTTTTTTAAAAAAAATAATAGCTGTTGAGATTGTGTGTTTGTATTTATTTAGATTTACTTAACATATTTCATTCAAAATTTCGCCCGTAGTGGTTGGCTTTTGCGCATGTAAACCTACCTTCCAATCATAGATTTGTGAAGGTTTTTTTTTTAAAAAAATTTAATAGCCAGAAGCCCTCTCTTTGTGTTTCAGGGGAATTGAGCAGGGAAGAGGTATGGTGTGGTGGAGAGAGCATGGGATCATATACCTCGGGAAGACATTAAGATGATATAATTCCCTTAAAAAATAAAGGCCCTTAAAACACTAACTTCTGCCAAATATTTTCCCCTTCTGTTAACTTCTTATTTTGAAACAATTTGAAATTTACAAAAGAGTTGCAAAAATAGTACATAGAGTTCCTTTATACCCTTCATCTTGATTCCCCGATGGTTAACATTTTATCACATTTCCTTTTCTTCTGAACTTTTAGAGAATAAATTGTAGACATGATGCCCATTATCTTTTTATTTCTCCCTAATATTTTATCAAGAACATTTTTAAACATACAGAAAAATTGGATTTTGCAGTGAAAACTTCTAAACCCACTGACTAAATCCTCCCACTGACATTTTACTATACTTGTTCCATTACAAATCTGTTACCCATTTAGCTAACCATGCATGCATCCATCCACCCATTGATTTTTGAGCAGCTTTACTGTTGTATAATTTACAAACCATAACATGTATCCATCAAATAATTTTAATTCATGGTCAGATCATAGAAAATCTTGGTGTGGTCTGGAAAATTCTAACAAAGCAGCCCATTTCTGAGCATTAGTTACTCTCATTTTGTAAGGAGGCTGATCTCAGGGAGGGACCCAAGCCTATAACCTAGGACCTGCTTCTCTCTGATTGGAGTCTCAGAAAATCACGTCACCTTTTCTGAATCTTAGTTTTTGGAAATACGGAATGAAGTCATTTGACCCTTTGATGAATAAATTTCTTGCGGCTCCAAGATGCTGAAATTCTGAACTATAGGATATAGGATCCCTGGTCCTATTCCTCTGCACAGAGCAGTTCATTACACCTTTTTGTTTGCTTTCAGAATTAATCCTGATGACATCATGTGGAGCAGGTTAGCCTGAACATTTAAGGGGATAAAACTCATATGCCTTAAGGACACTTTGAGAGCAAATCATTTATCCATCGCATGTGCAGAATTGTTATGTGAAATGGAATCTTGCTGTTACTAATGCAGAAGCCTGCTGGTAAATGCTCAGACTGTACCTAGTAGCCAGCTGGTGGCTGAATTCTGACTATTGAGCTGCCTAGAATTGGAATAATTAATTTTCCTGCAGAAAGTGCATTCTGTTGTAGCTTTTTGGATTTGTGACGGTAATGTGTAATCACCAGGGAATATATTTAGATTTGCAATTATACTATAGTTAGTAATTTATAGTAAAGAGATAGGAGTTTGCTAAATAGGAGGCGTAGAGCGTGAGTTTTTCTTTAATAGTTTTGTGAGCCTTGTGTAATAATACCCAAGCTGTTAGCTAAGAACTATTAGCTAAATAGTCAGTTTTTGTTCCTGTTATCTAATGAAAGCAGAACTTAACGTGTTTACCTCGGGAGTTTTCCCATTTACTTAAAATATGACTTTATTTTGCATGAGAAGGGAGTGTTACTACCAAAGCTTATATTTTAAAGAAGTGTGATTATGAATAATAGCTTCCTAGATGTATAGTGTTGTGTTTTAAAAATATATTCTAGTAATATTGTTCTTTTTATTGTGCTTGAAGTTTAGAATTCTGTTCTCTATTAAATACTCTATCTTGAATGAAAGAATATATGAATTGACTTTTTAAAAATTATGGGGCTTCCCTGGTGGCGCAGTGGTTGAGAGTCCGCCTGCCGATGCAGGGGACACGGGCTCCTGCCCTGGTCCGGGAAGATCCCACATGCCGCGGAGCGGCTGGGCCCGTGAGCCATGGCCGCTGAGCCTGTGCGGCCGGAGCTTGTGCTCCACAACGGGAGAGGCCACAACAGTGAGAGGCCCGCGTACCGCAAAAAAAAAAAAAAAAAATTATGCATTTTTGGATAAAAATAAGTTTTTTTAAAAGAATATTTTAACTAATACCATACATAATTTTATAAAGAGATATTCATACATGAATATGGGAATCACTCATAGATAAGCTGCAAAATCAGACATGACTAATAGAAAATCAAAAAAGTTACCAAGATGCCTTTATCTTTAATTCAATATAGGCTTTCTTTAAACTTGGCAACACTTTAACAAATTTGTGGTTATAATTCTTAAGAGTTGTATAACTTATGTTATTGAATTGTTCATGAAACTCTGTTGCTTACATGATTAAGAATGACTGTTTTAAAAAAGATAGATACCTTGTTTCATACTAATATTATAGGATAAAATATTATATTTATTAATAAATATGGTCTGATTAAGTCAGATCCCCGGGTTAATATGAGGGTCACAGCTGCTCATCATATAAGAATCTGATATGTTTTAGAATTCAGCTTTTTTTTTAATTTTAGGAAGTTAACTCACTACCTATAAAATATGTAATAGAACATCCCCAATGAAATCAAGCCAGTATATTAATATTTCTGCATTAAAACATAGGGATGTTCCCTCTTTGTGCGATCCATAGACCATAAGTAACTTGCCGTCAGTTTGGAAATTAGTTATTAGCTAACACAGTTTGGATTAATGAACGTGTTTTTGGTTTTCAAAGTTCTTGAATTTTAGAATTACAGATAACAATTGAGGACGTACATTGAAATAACTGATGATTTCATGGTATATTTTTGGCTGAGTTCTGTAGAGCCTCTTCAAAGATGCTATTTAAACTAAGTATTATATTCTATAAACATCAAAAGTTAAATGTAAACTACTTTCAAATCGACAGTTAAAGTAAGCATGTCCCACAGCTTTTGTTCATTAATATATTTGAGTTATTGCCCTGATTTTTTCCTTTCTAAAATTCAGTTCAATTCAAACTATCTGGAATTTCCTGAAAATTTTTTATAAACTCTAGTTATTCATAAGGTGAAAAATAGCAGTACAGTAAATGAGTGTCATTATTATTTAAAATAAATGTTTGCTTCTTTTTTTCCTCTGGAGGATTTTACCTGAGATTATTTTCAACTAAATGTCTATTAAACTAAAGAAATAAACATAGATAGACATTTAACAGCTTTGGGACCAGAAATCCATATTTAGTAACTATAAAAAGGAAAAATCTGGCAGTCTTTAACAAATAGAACTGTTGGTTATTTGAAAGCACTTATCTTTCCAAGAGTTGTGATAAACTAGGAACATAAAAATAATCCCTACAAGATTTTTTTTTTTTTTTTTTTTTTTGCTGTATGTCTCAGTGGCCATGGCTCACGGGCCCAGCCGCTCCGCGGCATGTGGGATCTTCCCGGACTGGGGCACGAACCTGTGTCCCCTGCATCGGCAGGCGGACTCTCAACCACTGCGCCACCAGGGAAGCCCCCCTACAAGATTTTTATCAAAGAATAATTAAAGTTTAAATACTAAGGTAAAATAGAGTTTTTGAGATGTATTAATTTGAATATAACTCTTTTAAAGGCAAATGAACAGTATGAAAAAGATCATTCTATCTATTGAATTTAGACGAGTGTGACAGCACAGCCTTAGGTTCTGTTCTTCGCCTTTTCAGGAAAAGAAAGAAGGGAATCTTTGAAAAAAGGGACATAAATACCTGTTAAATTGTCTTTGAACACAATTGAAGAAGGACTGTACTTATATCTATCATACTTCAAATCAGAAAGGTTTAAATAGATTTTACTTTCTATCTGTGTGAATAGGGATGCTAATTTGACTATTTTAATTGATGCATATGTCTTGTATATTGTGTATTGTATTATTAATTTATTAAAAATGAAATCAATCTCAAATAAATATGGTAAAAAACGCATACAGAATTCTTAGTGTTTGTGGATGGATAATGAATAATTGTGGCTAAGTGACATTCTGTATAACTCTGGAATCATAAAATCACTATGTAATCTTATTCTTTTATTCCATGCAAAACTAACAATTAAAACTTATTTTTTGACTGTAAATTATTTGTACTACAGTTGACAGAGAAGATAAACAATTATTAAAATTGAAATTTAGTATAATAGGTATACTTAGGCATTGAATACTCTATAATAATTGTATATAGATACTTATTTCTAGAAACACTGAAATATATGCTGCCAGGTAGAAAATATTCTAATTATTGTATGTGGAGGTGTGTATGTATTCAAATACTCTTAGAATCCCAAATTTCACTCCTTAGTACACCTGCAGGTGTACTTGCATAAGTGTTATTTATTATAGCCATGCTTATAATATCAAAATATATGAAATAGCCCCAATGACCATCTTTTGGGGATGATTAAATTAATTATGGTACATTCATACAATGGAATTCTATATAGCAATAAAAAAAAACTTCCTCTGTACTGAAATGTTAAATGGAAAAAGCTACATGCAGAAAATATGTTTATTATGATACCATTCGTGTAAAGAGGGAAGGTGGAAAATATATACATTTGTGTACGTATATGTGTACACATCTATATTGGCTTTTATATGAACAGAATTGCTCTGGGAGAGAAGAAAAGAAATTACAATCTTTACCTGTTAGAAAGGATGGGAACTGAGCATAAACGTAGAAGGGATACTTTTCACTATATGCCATTTTATACTTTTTAATGCCTACCATGTGATTGGATTATTAATATTTATTTTTACAATGAACATTTTTAAAAAGTATTGTGTCTGAACTTCCTCACTCATTCCTTCAATAAATGAGTCATTTGGAGCCTGCCTATACTGTGTCTACTGTAGTCAGGGCTGTAAAATAAGACATCCAAGGAAAATAGGTCATGCTCTCATGAGCTAATAAAAGGGAAAGATCAGCATGACTTTCCAGTCTTTTAATCAAACAAAATGTGGTGAACGAATGATATTCTACAGTTTTGGCGTTCTAACTGTAGGTAGTTTGCTAGGAGTTTACTTAGATTTAGAATCTGTGTAAGAGAAAAACAGAGAGCCTCTTTTGATTTAAATGATAGGTATTAAAACTGATGGTGAAGTTTATATTTCTACATGAATATTAAAGGATTTCATTAGGACGGATAAGCTAAGAATAAACCAAACAGAAAAATTAAGAATATTAAAACATTATATGAGTTAGAGAAACTATTTTTGAAGTGCTTTTGTGCTCAGTTCTATATGGTGAATTGATCAAGTACTTGAAATACGTACATTAGTTTTATCACTTGTTGAGTCTTTTTAGATCTATATTGTAGGATATCATTGCGTAAACATATTATGATTAAAAATGTCTTTGTAACTGAAACCCAACTTTTATAAGCATATTCAACATATAGAATAACTTGTCTTCTAAAGTTTTCATAATTCCTTTCATCTGTTCACCAAGGCAACTACCACAAAAGCATTTACATATGTCCGTCTTGCAAATAAAACTAATGTTGGAGCATCCAATGGAGAATTTATATAATTTGGCAATCAAGACTTTAAGAACTCTACACAAGATGTAGCAATTAGAATACTCAAAGGGACAGACTCCACTTCCTTTAAAGCCCTTGTGGTAGACCCCTGGGGCTATTTAGTATTAATCATTTAAAATAAACAAAAGTATAATTTCTTTTCTAATCACAGAATAATCTTTTGGAAACAATTCTGCCCAATGCTATTGCAAAACTAAGTTGATATTTGATATAGTATCTTCTCTTTGAATTTCAGCGAAGTATAGGATAAGAGGGAATTTGTATTGGATAACTACTTCCAGGGCTTATATATATTAGTTTTTTTTTTCTCTGCCAATGTATAAAATAATGTATAGTCATCTTCCTATGTTTCATTCCATAAAATCTAATTTCTGCTAATAGTACATATACAGGTGCTGAGCAACCTAAATGAAACTATCAAACTGGAGACATAATGTCCTATCTAGCCATCATTTTGTTCTTCAGTATCACGTAATTTTAAAATGTGTGATTGATTGATATATTACAGAGAATGTTAAGTGATTTCATGTGTCTGTGTTATCATTATGCAGCAGGATTATCGTGTATTCCAACAAAATGAATGCTCAAATAGGTGGCATTACAGTGCCTCCTCAATTAAAAAATATACATATATGTCTAATAGAATTAAAGCCTTATTATATCTATTTACTAATAGGCACATCCACTATATGGCATAATCTTTTGGGAGCATAGAAAATATAGGAGTACCGTCCGTTATTTTATATTAAGCATCCTATATCCTAAGGCAGATAAGCACTACTTACATCATGTACATGTTGCATGGTTCAACTCTCTAGAAAGGGCTTATGTTTGCCCAATTGTCCTTGACTGCTCAGATCAGGCAGGGGAGTGGAATCAGATGCCTGAGGCCTCTATGCCACGCTCCTCAGTAAGAGGAGCAGTGGAGGAGACCATGCAGGTGGTACCAGAGTGCAGCAGGTCCAGAGAGTGTTTGTGTGCTCGCAAAATCCAGGAAGGCTAGAGGCAGGTACGGATGTGGCACACAGAGCAAAGAAGGGAGAGGGGCCAGGGAGATTAAAGCAAGTGCTATTAGGAGAATTGTCTGGGCAGGGGGGAATGGGGTAAGTTAGGCAGGATATTGAGTGATTGCCTTGTAACAGCTGGTGTTTGGGTTGGCAAGGGTGTAATGCAGGAGGTGTACATTCCTGGCTATTTAAGGGCAAGGGCAGAGCAGACAAGTCTTTGCCAATGTAATGTTGATTTTTAGGCCCGGAGGGCACGCATTATTCAGGGTTCTTCAGAGAAACAGAATCAAACAGAATGTAGATAGAAAGATAGATAGATAGGGACAGAGAGAGAGAGAGAGAGAGAGAGAGAAAGATTTATTATAAGGAATTGGCTCATGTAATTCTGAAGGCTGAGAAGTCTCAAGATCTACAATCACCATGCTGGAGACACAGTGAGCCAATGGTGCAGATCCAGTCTGAATCCAAATGCCTGTGAACCAGGAAAGGTGATGGTATAAGTTCCAGTCTGAAAGCCAGCACACTTGTGACCCAAGAAGAGTGGATGTTTCAGTTCGGGTTTGAAGGCAGGAAAATACTGACGTTCCATTTCACTGGTCAGGCAGGAGGAATTCCCTCTTCCTTGTGGGAGGGTCAGCCTTTTTCTTCTAATCAGGCCATCAACTGATTGAAATGGGTCCACCTACGTTAGGGAGGCAATCTGCTTTCCTCAGTCTACCAATTTGAATGTTAATCTCATCAGAATCATCCTTGCAGACACACCCAGAATAATGGTTGACCAAATATCTGGGCACCCCATTGCCCAGTCACGTTAACACATAAAACTAACCGTGGCACGGTATCCTCATGAGGAGATCAAAGTCGTAATGAATGCCACAGATTGAATCTCCTGAAGGGACTACCTTTGCATGTGGAGAGTGTGAAGTTGCAAAAGTGAGTACTGCAAAAGCCATTGTACCTCTCTGGTTTTACTCCTCTTTTATTAGATGAGATACTGAAAGAATTCAAGAAGTTGAGGATGCCATCTAATGAGAATCTGGGCTTCCTGCCGTCTACCTTTGTGAAGACACACATTTATGAATTATAGCATAATTATTATGTTTACACATGGAGTCAAGGGTCTTTCTGTATATTCCATGGTATCTGTGTTGTGAATATTCAGTATGTGTCCTATCCTCACATCATCTCTGCCTTCAGAATCTGTCCTTTGCTTTTTTATCCTTCCCCTCCTTAAGTTCCCCTAGTAAGAGATGGGATTCACAGCACCACTTTGTATTTCAAGTGCATGGCTTCACCTTATGTTTCTATTAGCCTTTCCAATTAATGAGCACTTTCACGTACATTGTCTCATTTGATTACATGGTTGAACCATATGAAATTGATGATATTTGAGCATTGTAGATTCATAAAATCAATAACTTCATATGGCTGGATATAGCATTATTAAACATATTTTGAGATATAAGAAAGTGAGTCTCAAAGCGAACGTGTTTTTTTTTTTTTTTTAAGAATTGTAGAGCTTTTAAGCAGCAGAGCTAAACTAAGCCTTATTCCTGCAACATTTTCTGACTTTCCCACATTGCCTCGATCAAACTTGTAGCCAACAAATCATTCATTTCTTATCCAATACAAGTAAATGCTAATTGAGATAGGATGAAATTAATCTGGACTTTTAATAGCTCAAAAGCTGTGGATGTCATTTTCCTTCTAACGTCTTGCTCCTAGCACAGCTTCCAGTTCTTTTTCCTCACTAATAAAGATTAAATATTGGAATCTCTAAAATCACCATAATTTGTGGGGTCACCCTTGTGTCTGAGATACCTGGATTTGCAACAGTTCTACTTTTCATATCCTACTCATAAATTTTTTTAAAATTTAGAAAGCCTTAAAAATCTTTGCTAACGAAGAATTATCATTACAACATAGAAGGTAGAAACTGCGATTTGCTTGCGATTATATTTACAATCACTCACTTCAAATTATTCACTAAACCTCTATGAGAACTTGTAGAAATCTTTGCTGAATATGAATGCATTTTGAAAAAATGAGCCCCTGAGTTATTTACAGAAATACATATTTTATTGATTTTTTAGGCTTCATTTTGAAATATCACTTAGATTGCTCCTAAAATATTGGTAAAAATAGAGACACCAAAAATTTTTAGCAAGTGCCCCAAAAGAATATTGCTGAGATTTTTTGGCAAATAAAGTCCAAGTGTTTTCTCATAGAGATCTATTTTCTTACAAATAAAGCTTATCAAGGAAGCATGAAATTGAGAGCATTTTGAGGGCCTGCTGGAATTGAAGTCACTACACTCTGCTTACTCTTGAAAATCCTGCTTTTTTGATTTGTCTAAAAAATGGGGGAAAGGAATAAGTTCAAGAAGCAGCTATTACATGGTCCTGCCTGAGTTCTTTGAAGGTTATAGTGGCAGCTTGGGCTTGTAGAGTGTAAGGTCAGATATGGCCTGGTGGATGAGGAATCAGGGGGCTGAGAAGCAGGCCGGCCCTGGGCAGTAGAGATGAAAGATGTCTTCATAAGGTGCCGTTGTTGTCCTTTATCATTGATTAGTAAAAATGAAAATGCCAAAATGAGTGGTGGCTTAATTTAAAATATCAACATATTTAGTACTCTTTTTTAAAATCACTTCAATCCATTAAAAAAATAATAACCATAAGAATATCAATAGAAGAAGAGGAAATGGAAGATGGAATCAAGGAAAGATAACACTTCACAAATGACTCCGTAACAAATTCATTTACAGAGCAGTTCATTCCATTTTCACCTAAATGTATCAAAAAATTTTGTTTATAAAACAGCTTTCAGCAAGAATTCACCTTAAAACTACCTTTATAAGATTGAGCTTCCTGGGACAGATTGTTTGAAGGAATCCCCATAAGCTATTTTTTTGTAAATTTCTTAGTTATTCTTTCTTATTCTTAAAATAGTGGAGTAGCCATCTTTCACCTCAATGCAATTAAACATAGTAACTTAAATAACCAAGTATTACAATAAATAAGTACTGTCATTTATCTGGTACTGGACCAGGCAGGGAGAAGAAATAGAATCCAGATTCTGCTAACACCTTGGCTCATAGGAGCTCCTGGTACCTGGGAGTCCATTCTAGCAGAGGAACTTGACAAGATGCTAAACAATGAATGCTAAGCGGCAAGATGCTAACATTATTACAATTGAGGTTTCAGAGAGCAAAGTAAATTCACCACGGGTCAAAGCATTTGTTGAAGTGTTTGTGGAAAAGAGGTGGGGACGATCTTGAGCTGCATCGTGGCTTACATCCTGTGAGACTCCACAACCATGGTTTTAAACAGGATTCATCTATGTTAAACTCTTTAAGGGGAAAATGACCTATTTGAAACGTCTCCAGAAAGAGGGTACAGAGGATTAGCAAAGTCTGGTTATAAAAGGAGGCTCGATCTGGGGAGAAAGGTCTATGAGTGAGTGAGTGTGAGTGAGTTAAAAATGTGCCACCAGCAGGCTTGATCAACCCTCCTTTGTCTCTTCCTCCATTTAAAAAGTATTTCTTCTACATCCACACATCTGACAGCACAGGGAAGCCTAGTGTCAAACTAATCTGGTCTTCACTAGGAGGAAAGACTAGACAAAAATAAGGAACTTTCAAAAAGCGAAACCTGGGCAGGAAGTATACTTTGACTGCTTACTCCATCCATTGGAATCAGTGGGTCGTCAATCCATTGGGTAATACATTCTCTACCACGTGTTTTATCAGCAGGAAAACATTCCATTCCCATCACTTCTCTCTTGCTTCTTCATCCCCACCCTTATTGAACATCTTACATAAAATCATTTTACATTGTCACTCATGGGCTAACAATTTTTATAGGTCTCATTTGACTGCAGGTAAATTTAGAGATTTCTTTATTCAGCCGTTATTTGTCAAGTACCTACCATGTATAGCTGGGCACCCAGATGTCAGGATATTCCAGCTGGTGATTTAGCTGAGATACATGAATGTGTATACATACACATATATATCTGGCTTCTTGTCCTTTTGGGAGAGAAAGCTCTTCTGTCAATTAAATACTGTCCAAAAGCTTTGTAATGGAGGAAACTTATAAAACTAAAGTAAATTTTTAAAATTTTGTCCAGATTTCAGCTTTTCGTCATCTCCTTTGTTCCTGCACTCCACCTAAGATCCTATTTACATAATTTTTCCTTTGGAGTGACTTATTAATAAGGACCTTTCTCCATTTTGCTATTTATCCTGAGATAGTAAGGTTTGGTGAAATTAATAGCTCTGGCATGCATCACCCATAGTAGACATTCTGTAGAATAAAATGTATCCTCATTTTTAAGAAATATAATTGGAAAGGAAAAGGTACCTTGTCAGACCTTGTTCTGTCTATGGAAATCAATTCAAATCATGATTATACTCCTAGTCTATTTGAGAAGAATAAAATATTCAAAACTAATGACTTCAAGCTCTTAGGCCAAACTAGACTCTTATTGGTCAGAAACAACAACAAAACTCCACAATGGCTCTGGAGAACAGTTTTAAATTTTCTCAACCAATACAAATACTGTTTTTGATATGAATTGAGGAAACATCATTTTCAGGGACCCTCTACTGAACTTTCCTGAAATATTAAAATAAAGATGACTGAATTACAATTTGATTATCCCTCATTGCCATTTCCATTGGGAAGATAATTAGTTTGGCATTAACCTTGAATGTGAAAAGACGCTAGGAAAGTCCAATTCCTGTGAGTGCTGTTATTTTCCAGAATATTCTTCTATAACCACTTTCTGACATTCTATGTAAGGGAAACAAACTTAAATGATTACTCACTAATAAATAATCTCGAGGGCAGATGAGGGGATAGAATGAATTGTGAAGCGTCAGTCTCTATTAAATTTATTTTTGTGTAGTATTGATAAAATCATACAAAGTATATAAAATATGGATACCAAACTTAAATATACACGTGGACTACTTCTTTCATTGCTTTATTTTTAAACACTATTTAAATGCCATAATGAATATCTCTTATTGCCAAAAAAAGATGCAAAGAGTAACTGTTAAGCACACAGAATATTTCAAGAAATGCAAGTAACCTTAAATTTTCAGTTTCTAATTGTTCTCATCCTAAAATTTGGGGATACACTTAATGCTTACTAAAGCAGTGCAAAAATATAACCCTTTGTAGCAAGTTATCTTCCATTTCATTATAAAATCATGACTCTTTCCTGTGAACCACATTACATCACTGACACTGAAACCTTTTAGACATGCATTCATATATTTTAGTATTACAATGAATTGCTTTAAATAGTTGATGCTTTAACACACTTGATGCTTGTTATATGTCATGCACTGTTCTAAGAACTTTCCGTATGTTAACTTTTTTTTTTTTTTTTTTTTTTGCGGAACGCGGGCCTCTCACTGCTGTGGCCTCTCGCGTTGCGGAGCACAGGCTCCGGATGCACAGGCTCAGCGGCCATGGCTCACGGGCCCAGCTGCTCCGCGGCATGTGGGATCCTCCCGGACCGGGGCGCGAACCCGTGTCCCCTGCATCGGCAGGCGGACTCTCAACCACTGCGCCACCAGGGAAGCCCTGTTAACTCTTTTAATCTTTGTAACATTTAATTAGATGGGTACTACCCAATTTTCAGGGTAAACTGAGGCACGGGAGAGTTAAGTAAGTAATTTTTCTGAAGTCATACCGTGTGGCTCCAGAGCCCGTCTTCTTTAAGCACCGTATACTAGTTTGTCACTTAATTGGATAAAACTAATTGTAAAATAGGATTAAGAATTTCAGGACTGATTTTCACACTTAACCATGCATTCATGCATACGTGCAACTTATACCTTAAGTGCTAACAGATGAATAATTATTAGACAAGGGATACTAGCTTATTCTTCTGTATCTAGATACAAGAAACATAATTTATTAAAAATAAATGTCTTTTCAAAGGCAGGTGGGGTGAGAAGAAGACAGCAACGGGTTATTTTAATACATTTATCTGTGAGCTCAGATGAAAACATACATAAATCAGTATGATAACAAAACCATTACTCATAATCTTTGCAAAAAAAAATTAGGAGAAATGCCAGGAGAATAAAGACAGGAAAAATTCTTGATATTCAAATGTCGGGGCGGGGAGTACACTATGTAAAGTGTAGACAGGTAAGTTCAGTGTCAGTTCCTTGCGAGAAACTCAAATGGAATAATAAAAACTAAAAGAAAAGTGATGATCTCCAGGGTTCTCTATGGATTCACCGAGGGTAAATCACACCAAATTATCTCATTTGACTTTTGATACTTTTTAGTTCAATAGATCTGCTAATTGCAATGAAGGATAAGCAAGTGCATCAGAATCATCTGGTGACATTTTCGACCAATCAGTAACTGCCTTTCCCCAAACTCGGCTTCGCACCCTGAGGGGTTGCACTTTTACCCTCCGCTACCACACACACACCTACCATCGGAGCATCTCTATCTGAAGCTCACCCCGTTCTGCCTTACCTTTGAGAAGCACTACTTATAGTAAGAGGCTATGGATGGGAGTGAGTTGCACCTGTGAATGGTTTACAGAATAAAAATTTGAAGAATTGGGCTTCTCTGGTGGCGCAGTGGTTAAGAGTCCGCCTGCCGCTGCAGGGGACGCGGGTTCGTGCCCCGGTCCGGGAAGATCACACGTGCCGCGGAGCGGCTGGGCCCGTGAGCCATGGCCGCTGAGCCTGCGTGTCCGAAGCCTGTGCTCCGCAACGGGAGAGGCCGCAGCAGTGAGAGGCCCGCGTACAAAAAAAAAAAAAAAAAAAGTTGAAGAACTATTGAAGTAAGATGGAAAAAAATAAAAAAAAACCTCTCTCTTAAGCATATATACCTGTATGTTCCAGATAAGAATTTAGAATGCGTTTCCCTATCATGTTTTTAGGTTTGAGCACAGAGTCTAGCCTTTAGTTGGATATTCAATAAATGTTTATTGACTGAAAGAGTAAAGGAGAGAGAGAGAGAAGATATAAATATACATATATAAAAAATCATCTTGGGCTTCCCTGGTGGCGCAGTGGTTGAGAGTCTGCCTGCTGATGCAGGGGACATGGGTTCGTGCCCCGGTCCGGGAAGATCCCACATGCTGCAGAGCGGCTGGGCCCGTGAGCCATGGCCGCTAAGCCTGCTCGTCCAGAGCCTGTGCTCCACAACTGGAGAGGCCACAACAGTGAGAGGCCCGCGTACTGAAAAAAAAAAAAAAAAAAAAAAAAAATCATCTTAACTATGATTCTCCTTTCCTTTATAGATGAGAAAATTGAGGCAAGTGAAAGATTAAATATCTTGTCAAAAGTCATGAAGGAAAAATATGATAATGCGATTCTCTTTCCCTCTTCTGCTTTCTCTATTTATATATACACATATAGATATACATGTATATCTATTATATATATATTATAACTAGAGAGTTAAATCGAGAGATAGATATAGTTATAGATATATCTTTGAATAGTGCCTGACATACATAAGTACCCAATAAACATTAACAATAATTAGCTAATACCATTAGATCATATGATGTCAAGTTTCACTTTACACTTATAAGGCTGTCATAGAAATATTATGTCTTGTTCTTGGCAGTTTGTTTTAAGAGGAACATCCATAAAATAGAATGTGACCTGCTTGGCCAATGGGTTGGTATCCACTTCCTAATCACACCGTGTGCAGGGCATATAGACCTTCGTTAAAAACTGTTACATAAATGAATGGGAGGAAGACACATGGCCACTCAGTTTTCAAGTATGTCAAGGCTGTTCATGTGGAAAACCAAAGAAACTTGGTGTTTGATAATCAGGCAGTGCAGCTATCGCCAAAGATCACGTGTGCAAGTTTCTCCGGACAGTCAGCTTATGTCTGTGTAATTATCAGTTAGTGTTTAACTTAGTGTTCCTGTTTGGACTAGAAATTATATGGTTACCCCACATAAGGTTAAATATATTGTGATGCAGAAGAGGCACATTTAAGTTAACCATAGGACAAATGCACAAGTATTAGAGCTCTTGAAAGATGAAAGAGGCTGCCTTTCGAAATTATG
Organism: Aethalodelphis obliquidens; assembly: GCF_003676395.1. Taxonomy (NCBI): domain Eukaryota; kingdom Metazoa; phylum Chordata; class Mammalia; order Artiodactyla; family Delphinidae; genus Aethalodelphis; species Aethalodelphis obliquidens. Next base: position 15,938,706 of record NW_020837959.1, on the reverse strand, counting down.
AGTTGATGTTACTGGAAATATTCAATTTGATTCAGGACAATGCCTCAATGTAAGGGATGATTCATTAACTGGATTGGAAGTTAGATTAGCCATACACTGTTACATCAATTACATGTAATCTAATAGATCCCATTTCCTAAATAGCTTCTTTTGCTCTACCTGCTACTTCTCTTAAAAAACCAAAACAAAAATTAACTCAGAATTTAACATTCCTATTTGTCAACTATAAATGCTCTAAATAAATCTAAATGATTTATTTACAAATAAATTAAGCTCCAGCAGAGCCTGAACACGTTGGAGATTTGTACTAATATTTTGACATAGTTTTATTTTTCATAGCTCTTTAATAAAAATAGAATACATATATTTTTTGAAACAGACAATCTAATATTTTCTACTTGACTTCTTTTTCATCTCCTAATATTTTCAGGGGGGAAAATACTATGATATGTTTACTGTACCTCCTCAGACTGAATGACCTAGAAATTCATGATATAATCTGAATTAATTATTAAGCCATTTCTTTCCCTCCTACCAATAGAGACTATTTTTAAATTTGGGGGCCATAAAGTCTTACTTGGATAATAGACCTGAATAAAACATCTATTTTATATGAATGTTTTCCCCAATATGTGTATTATTTTTTTATTCAAAACTTGCATTTGGAACTATGTCAGTTACCAGAAAAATATTTTAGGACTCAAGGTTATAGTTGATGAATTTAGTGACTGTTTACAAATAATCTAGGTTTTATTTAAAAAACCGTGAGCATGCTTTCTTTTCCCCTTTTTACTGCCTTCACTGGCTTCAGTCACTGATATATTTCAGTTGGGGGAATTATTTGTTTGTAAGCTATTTATTGAGTGCCTATGAGCTAAGCTCATACATTCTTTGAATTGTAGGAGAGTTATGAAGTGCTTTGCTTGAAACCCCTCTTGCAGATTCACACCCAACTGGAGAGGACTTTTCTTCACAGTATTCCTGCATCACATGGAGCTCCCCTATTTTTACTGAGTATCTGTGTTTAACAGGCAGTGGGTACCTCCCTAGGGAGAGTCATGGCGGACTAGAGATGGTAGTGGTGAAAAGGTCCAATGCCTGTTTTAGTAGGAAAATCCCCCAGTCAGCCCAGTGCGCTTCCTTTGGAGCCTGCAATGGCTGGCCCTTAGAACAGTGTTCAAATTCACAGGCTTTATCACCCTGCTCTGTGTGGCCTCAAACTCCTTTTAAACCTCAGCTCCCATGACATCACTGACATGTACTCCATGTTCCCCGCCTTTGCTTTACAGACTGGCACTTTGCCGCAGTCATACTTCCCTAGAGCCCTCACTGCTACCTGCCAACACTGATTTTCCTTCCAAATCAATTTCAAATTCTACCTTCTTTATTTGATCTCCCCAGTATATTTATTCTTTTCTTTCTTCGAAGTACTCTTGTAACACTTGGAGCTTTTCTTCTGGTGTCTTTTATGGAATTGTATATTTTATTCTGATTATCGATGTTCTTAACTAATCCTGCCCATTAACTAATACTAGCCCATTAGACTAAGGAGGCTAAGCCAGAATTGCCTTTCTGTGAGCCCACCGAAGTGGGTGCATATTGCCTTGAAAGTACCAGGAAATATCTCTTGAGTGGAAGGAGTCCATCTTGGTAGTCAATGTTTATGGACTGTGTTCCCATTTACCATTCTATGACTGATACGTGATTTTTTCTTTCTTGCACCTTAGTTCCCATATCTTCACATTGGTTGTATTTCTTATTCTAAAAAATGAAAGTGAGAAAAGCAATTAATATGTCATTATCATGTAGTTCAAAGGAAAAGGTAATTAAATAAATCAACATTATATTTATTCTTTATTTCTTATATATTCAAAACTATTTTTTAAATATAAAATATTTTTAAGCAGCACATTTCCTACATTGTTTTTCTGTTTTTTAAAGGTGACTGAAATTAGTGTTACTATTCACTTTTAATCTTGCTCCGTTGACCCAAACTATTTGAATAAGTAAGCTTCTTTGTAAAAAAAAAAAAAAAAAAAAAAAGAAAAGAAAAGAAAATTCAACAGAATCCCCAAACATGAACGTGTATGCCCTGAAAAGACATAGTCTTCCGATAGCACTTTTCACGTAAGTTGTCCTAGAAATGAAGGCAAGTCCTAGAGAAAAAGTTTAGTCCTAACAGAGGAGAACTTTGTGCAATTTAACCCGTGGTCTGCCAGGGTCACAGAGAGGATGGGAGGTGATGAGTGAGAGTATTATCAAGAAATAGAGGTAAGAAAGAGCACTAAGTGCATTGAAACAGGTTCTGCAAATGTTCCTTATATTTAATTTCACAGGAATCTTTGAGATTCAGCCTACTTCTTTCTACTCTTTCAGTTCAGTCAGCCTTTGTTGAATACCTACTATGTATCAGTATTTGTAACAGGCCACCTATACAGCTATGAATAAGACATCATAGTTTAATTTTGACTATTGACTACTGGTGAAGATAGACACATAAATATTTAGATACTAGCCCAGGTTCTCAAGCTACAAACTGAAAAGTGACCGTAGATTCCCCTGAATCACTTCTACTTTTGTTCTCCATCCCACCTCCATCCAGTCAGTCTTCAAGTCTTCATGGTCTTCGTTCTGAATGTCTATCAAATCTGCTCTTCTTTCTCTTGTCACTGCCTCCTTCATTTTCTCTTCACCTAATTGATCTACTTGCCAATAGGTTGAAACCCTTCCCACCTGTGCTCAGTGCTGCTGCCTGATTGGTCTTTTTAAAAATTTCTGATTATTTTCTTTTCCCTTGTTAAACCCTGTTGTATCTCCTTTCCTTGTCCCCTGCTACCCCATCTCATTCCCCACCCCACTCCCACCCCCAGCAAGGAGGTTTAAAGCTCCTGTTCTTTCTCTTGGTTATCTAGAGCCTCATTTCTTTCTGCCTGTCCTCTACTAATCTCTCCTCACCCTGTATTCATTCCTTTCTTTCCTCTTGGAGTATCCAGACTTATTGTGTCAACTCTCATTTTGTCCCTACTTACAAGATTGTCTTCTGATATAGTGATCAAAAAAGCTGCTCCAGTCTGGTTTTCCCTATTCCTTGTGGTGTAGTGGTTTCAATCCTGTACCTCCCCACCTTTCTCTCAGTACTTCTCGCCTGAAGCCTTTCTCTCCTGCAGCTGTCTACTCTCAGTCTGACCCAATAATATGGCTGTTGAATGAATAACTGAATAAATGAGGTGAGTCGTTTACATTTTGGTGGCCCTTACCCGGGCCACTGATTTTATGAGATCAGAATTCTTCCCTTTAGATATTTCTTCATAGCGTGTTATTATAGATTTAGTGGAAGAAACTTCTTAAGTTTTAATTTTAGCTAGGTGGAGGCGAGGACAGTAGTGATGAAGGGAAGGTAGAGGTCAATTTTAAACGAAACTGACTTTCAGAAGAGCAGAGTTTGGTTCTGATCGGTGATATTTCTAGCTTTTTTTTGTCATCAACTTACTGAAAAATATATTTTACATCATGACACAGAATGTGTGTGTGTTTGTGTAGTCCTGGATTCATTTATTCAATAAATATTCACTGAGCCTTCTCTGTGATACTGTGATCACTTATATTCAGGGGAGATAAATGATAAACAAAGGAGATATGTTATATTAGGAGATCATGAGTGACCTTGAGATAAATTATGGTTGAAGAGTGTGTGTGTGTGTGTGTGTGTGTGTGTATCACATATGTATATACATATATACAGATACATATATATTCTATACTATATGTTTATATATAATATGTATCTCCTATACTTACATATTATATATACACATATGTACATACACACATATATAATTGAAAAAAGCTTTATAAAATACCTTTACTATGTGATGAATTATGATATTTCTTCTCTTCTACTATTTTCTGTCTTATTTTATTTTAAAAAAATGCTGGTTGCAACTCACTGGATTGATTTCATAATACATCAGTGCATTGAGACTTACAATCAGAAAAACACTGGTTTAGTAAGTGTAAAATGTGTCACCACAGTCAGTACCTTTATGATTGTGTAGACAGAGACGTCAGAATATTATTATTTGCATACAATTAATGGTAGATAGCTGTAGCATGAAAAGCCCATGTTTCATCAAACTTCTCATTTAGAATCATAGGTTTAATTTCATGATCTTCATCAGTTATTAATTGTTAAAGAGTCTAAAATCTCATTTGCAATGAAATGAACATTTTCATAAGTATAATTACATGAGAAATCACTCATTCAAGTGCTAACTAAAGTTTAGATTTCCTTTGCATAGGGTAGAATTCTGACTCAACTTTTGAGATTAAGGCAATGGTAAGTTTTAAACAATGGCAGTGGCTTCTTATGGAAGACTGGAATGTGAGTCAGTTACAACTTTGACAACTGATTTATATCTACATTATGGCATGTTAAAAAGAGACGGTAAAATCTAGCTCCTTTTCATGTTCATTATAGTCTCTACCATTGAAAAAGTTCACTGAGTGTATATCACCTAAAGATTAATATGAAAAGAAGTATAGTTTCCGTATTGAAGCTACAGATATATTTCATCTTTTAAAGCACTCAGTACAGAGCCACAAATCATGTTAACATCCCGGGGAAAGTTTAAAATGTTTTGAAAATTCTAAAGCATTATGGGCGTTCCAGTTCAATCCATGATTATCAAAATTAGGATGAGACTTGTGTTTCTGTTACTGAAATAAAAACCACAGTCTAACCAATAAAGTGGATCACCAGTTATGTAGAATAAAGTAGTATTTTTGCTTTAAAGGTATTTTTAAAAATTTATTTTCTTCAGTGGAAATGTCTGGATAATACATAACTTTGTTTTTATGTTTGTACTTAGAATATTAAAGAAGCCATTATGTCATATATGGGAATGCTTTTAATTATAATAAAATAATTATGTAAGGCTAACCAAATGAACAGATGCTTTTTGATATGAATATTTAGATCTACCCTTTATGAGGTTACATAGGGCAGATTTAATTATTGATAAACCACACAGTTAATGAAATTGAACTCATGCTTATCATTTTTAAAGGTGACACATAATTGCCAGAGGAGCTGCAAACCATAATCTTCAAAATTTAGCATAATATCCAAACTGCTCAGTGAAGATACTGAGTATCCAGCTTTGTTATTTTATAATCAACAAACTGTCTTTTGCTTATCTAAATGTATGATAAAACCTCTCAAAAAAATAAATTACAGTGGTTTAAAGCATAAAGTGAGTTGTGTTGCTTCGGTTCCCTTATTATAGATTAAAATAGATTGTAAAACACTTCATGTGGCATTTGACTATGCACTTTAGGTTAGAATTCCAATGTCATAGGAATTTGCCAGAAATTGAGGTTAAAATAGAGTTCCAAGTCTCTGTTCTAGATTAGAAAGTGCAAAAATGCTATTAGTAAACGAAGGAAGAAAAAAAATTCTGATGTAAAGTTCATTTATCTTCAAAGACATAGGAAAAAAGTATTTTTCCATCATTCATTCACTACATGTCAAGATAGAAGGGGTGTGTATATATGTATGTATGTGTTGAACTTGGTTGTTTATAAGTGTGACTGCATCTTTTTCGATGGAAATACTTGGAGTAGTGAAGGCAAGAGGGATGAGGGAAACTGCTCCTAAAAATCCACGTCTCCACAGACCCTTAACTGGGTATAATGGTGGAATTCATTCCAAATGCTTTGCCTTCCAGGTGTAACATTTTAGCTTTAAAGCATAGACTCTGTCCTCCTTAGGCTTCATTTGCTATTTCATGTGTGTGTGCTAGCAATACCTTTCAAAGAAGCTGCCAGTGGCATGTAGAAACAGTGGGCAGGAAAGAGGCATACCAAAATTAAGTTGCAAATTCCACCCCCCTCCGACCCCCGTTTACTCTTTCATCCTTTATGACCAATGTCACCACCCCTTGGGCACAATCTGCAACATTTGAGAACTGCAAGTACTGCATGAGGATATAAGTAAAACAGCCACAATCATATCAGGTCGTCTGCATTAATTTCTTAGTTTGTATCTGAAACTCAGCTAAGTGATTTCTTTTGGTTATTAGGCTTAAAGGTGGAAGAGTCTGGGCCATAGGAGTGAAACAAAGGGTTAGGGAGCCTCAGAGCCAGCTGTCTGTTGAAAATATTTGCTATACAGTAACATTCATCTTAACATGCTTTATATGGAGCTTTGACATATTATTTGCTTCTTTCAATCTCTGTGATACACACACACACACACACACACACACACACACACACACACACACACACACACACACACACCTGCCACTGATGCCACTTCTGGGTTTTCAAATTTTTGATCAAATTTTCCCTAGAAAGGCTGTAGTTTTTTATATTGATTGCTTTGTCATTACTACTCAAGGAGTTCACTGTATGAACTTGCTTCTTGCTCTGCGTCAGAAACCATCGCTCAGAGTATGTCTTTGGAGAAGACATTTAGGGAAGGAGTTTGTTACTCACTCATTTCTAGGCCTCCCTTCTCTCCTCTGGTGTTTTGGATTTCCATATCTTTGGATCTCAACTTCACAGAGAACCAGTTCTCCCTTAAAATGTAGGCTTTGCCTCCTGATCTACGGGCGGATGTGGAAGTGATGTTTCTTTTCATTGTGGTCTATAAAATGTAGAAATTGCCTGGGTTCTAGTCAATTTGAGACAATTGGTGGGCAATTGACTAGATCACACATCAATCTGATATGACAGTTATTGTGTCCAAAACCTCAAATGCTGTAAAACTGTCGGTCTCCTTATACTTTTATGTTCAAGGCATAACAGACTTTATTCCCTCGTCAAGTATTTTTTGTTTGTTTGTTTTTTGTTTTTGTTTTTGTGGCACGCGGGCCTCTCACCGTCGTGGCCTCTCCCGCTGCGGAGCACAGGCTCTGGACGCGCAGGCTCAGCGGTCACGGCTCACGGGCCCAGCCGCTCCACGGCATGTGGGATCTTCCCGGACCGGGGCACGAACCCGCGTCCCCCGCATCGACAGGCGGACTCCCAACCACTGCGCCACCAGGGAAGCCCATTTTTTGTATTTTTTTGATCAGATAGTGGATTATTAGAAACTATGTCAGAACTTTAATGTTCTCTATTGACCATGCTACCATAAGTGTTATTTTCCTAGACACAGTGAATCACTGTGTATAGCTCCTCAGAAAATATTTAAAAACTAAACTACAATGTAACAGCCCAGAAAAAAATGTAGTATTACACTGTTAGAGACTTTCTTTATGTCCAAAATCTGATATGCAAACACCAAAATGATTCGGATAAAGTTTATATGATCAGTATTGCCAAGCAGTTGAGGAAATGGGTTAAGAAGTCTGGGTACAAACTCCTCTATTGTTTGCTTTGGCAAATTACTTCCGTGTACCTCCGTTTTTTTCCATATGCAAATTGGGCATAATAATAGAAACTAGCTCCTTGGGCAGTGATAAGGATTAAATTAAGTGGTAAGAAAACAATGGATGACAGATAGTAAGCATTCAACCAATGGGAGCTGTAGTTATTTTCAATATTAAATACTTGTAGTCAGAGTTCCCAAATAGTGAAGGAAATACATCAGTCAATCCAGAATTTATTTTTCAAAGAAAAGAATATAATTGTTTGATTTTTATTCTTTATTTATTTATTTTAAAGAAGAGAGTGTGGTACAATATCTCTTAATAAAATACTAAGAGCAAAGAAAAATGTGTTTATTGAAGCATGATACTTTTTGTTTATAAAATTAAAATAGTTACCAAAGACAGAACGTTTTCCTAAACAGTGAAGAATCTTGTCATCGTGTTTTGCTTTCTCTTTCCTCTCGCTCATCATGTTCCTTTTTCCTCTGAACATACTTGACTTGATGATCTGTTTTCTATTCATACAATTGCTTCATTATTTACCATCTACAATTTAATAATGTATTATCCATCATGATATCAGGGGTAAGAATAAGGTCACCGATTCCCCATGCATTTCAATTTACAGACTCCGGCGAAAACAGAACACAGATTCAGATGTTTAATAACATTGTATAATTTTTGTTTACTTTAAACATGTTCTTCGGGCTTCTCTGGTGGCGCAGTGGTTGCAAGTCCGCCTGCCGATGCAGGGGACACGGGTTCGTGCCCCGGTCCGGGAGGATCCCACGTGCCGCGGAGCGGCTGGGCCCGTGAGCCATGGCCGCTGAGCCTGCGCGTCCGGAGCCTGTGCTCCGCAACGGGAGAGGCCACAACAGTGAGAGGCCCACGTACCGCAAAAAAAAAAAATGTTCTTCAAATTTCCATTTCCTAAGAAATAAATGTAGGCCAATAAAAGTTTCCCATGTTGGAAAATGGTAGGTATGCTTCTTAGAATCTAACCCCACCAAGGTTTTCTTCCAAACTACCAAGAATCATTTTACTTATCAATCACAATCATGTGAATTATCAAATAGACTTAAAATTAGCATAATTGAATGTTATCCAAAGTTAGCGTCTTATCCTGCTAGAAAAGTACTTGATCCTCCTAAGGTCATGGCATTAATCTTTTGATTTCTATATTGATTCTTTTTGTTGAGAAGATTGATGCCATCATTTTTTTATCACATTTTCCATAAGATAGTTAATGAAAAAGACATTTAATAACTGATGCCAGGTGGTTTATGTATCCACCATATCTTCTGTGCCTTTTTTTCTCTTTCCCTAACCATTGTGTTTTTAATGGGTTGTTTGGGCAGCTGCCATACAAATGCTCTTACGTAGATCACATGTCATCCAGTGCAGTTACCCTAGAAAAGAAAACTCTTTATAACACAGGTTCCCCTGAAATTTCTAGAACAACACTTTATGTACAAGGACCTCAATCCATGCATTTATACAATCTGCTGTGTGACACGGGAATATTCATAGAGGGATGTTCTGAGTTACAAAGACAGGTTTCACATTGTCTCCTGACCTTCTCTCTAAGCCTGTTCATTTATTGAATCTGATCCTCAATTTCCTCATCTATAAAAAGAGGAAAAGAAAATAAAATCAGCTACTTATTAGCTCATTAGCAGTGACCAAATGAGCTAACATGAATGGTCTATGGTGCCTGGTACATAGTAACTGCATAGTAAATAGTAACTGAACTAAAGGAAATCCAAATTGGGGAGAAGCAAAATCTTGTTTTCTGCCCAAGCTTTCTTGGGTATTTGAAGAAGGACCATCTCAATATAAACATATAAACATGTATGTATGTAAAAATATGTCATCTGTGTTTTAATTGCTTTTTTATTTTTACATAAGAAATTTGTCTCTTTAGCCTTTTGAGTTTCACTTTGTTTTGTGAAACAGGTAAGAAATTGAATTAAAATCTCTGTCAGATAAGCTCTTCTATTCTCACTTCCTTTTCAAAACATAAATGCAGCTAATTGGCCCATTCTGTAGAAATAACAATTTTTTGTTGTTATAATAATAATAATTTTGTTGTTATAAAGATAATAATTTGAATTGTTATGTAGTTCAGAATATAAATTCTTAATTAGCAGACTATAATTAATGTGGGGGGAAGAGGATGTATTGAATATTTCAATGAAAATTTATCGGAGGTGAGCAATTATGAAATTTTTATTTTTTACCAACCAAGGTAAAGTTGGTTGTGTCTTATAATATGTGTCATTAGACCACTGATCAGTCTTTTTTTTTAATAGAAACAATTGCCTATAACTTTACATTGGGGGGAAAACACATCTGGTAGAAAAATCAACTTAGTTTCAATGTTTAAAGTTCTGGTTAGATGACTAAATATTTTCTCAAGTTGCGAGAGTCAAAGAAACGGATTACAGAGGGTAAGAAGAAGTGTTTCTTGTTAATGACATACAATGTTAGACGGATCCTTCAAATATAACTAGTAAATGCACAGGCAAGAACCATACTAAATAATATATCAGTCATTACTTGAAATAACAAGTGCTCCCTTTAAAATACCATTTTATGAATACCCAGAGATTAAAGAAACACAAACCACAATTTCCACAACCAAAGAACACGTTTATGAGGTATGTAGGACTAGTCATGAACTTTCAACACCATTAACTTGCTCCCTCTTTTTTTTTCGAATCATAAGTAATTATTAACTTTAGTAAAATACCTATTATTATTCTCCAGTGTGTGATCACTTAACCAAAAGGAAATAACACATCATCATAAACTTCCACAGTTACAGTTTGTTTATTTTCTGCTGAAATGGATTGAAAGTTTTAACCTCCTTTGAATTACATTCGCTTAAACATTTTATAATAGTCTTATGCATAGAATGGGAACTGTCTAAAAGCCATACCAGAATTAACATTATACTTAGGCCACACCAGAAGAGCACAGAGGTTACTGGGGTAACATGGAGGATAGATGGAAGTCATGAAGAAAAAGAAATCTTATTGAAAATCCAGGGATTCGACTTGACTATTTATAATGGCTTGCCAAGTTTTTACTTACTCAATTTTTACTTAAAGAAATTTTAAAGTTAGAAGGAAGATTAGACGTAGAGTCCAGGAGCTTTCAAATTCCTTCCTTTAGCTACATAAACCTTTAAAAAATCAACTTGACAAGGTCTGTGAAGGCGCTTAGGTCTGCCTATGTCATCTCTGTGTCCTCAGCGGCTAGAAAAGTTCTTGGCACAAGGAAGTGCTCAATAAATATGAATTGAAAAACATGAAGCCAATACAAGCAACATTTTTCTGGTTAGAGCACCAGCAGGAGGGCTCAGCAGCCCGCTCAGGCCCTCAAGAAGCACCTTGGACACACGTGCATGGACTTCCGGGCTCTGTAATGCCGCTTGATCATCACTGAGTTTGATCCTCTCATTTTACGTAAAAGACAGTGGAGCTCAGGTGTTGAAAGATCCCTAGTCTCAATATATTTTTGGTATCCAGGAGGAAAAAGACATTCTAGGGTATTCTGATAGGTCGTTTTGTTTTCAGAGAAATTATTCTCGGAAGACAAATTATAAAAGAGAAATGGCCTATAACCCCTTTACTGTAATCTTTATGGTTACTACACATGCCATGATCATTAATGTATTCAAAATTAATATATGATTTTCTTTTCCCAAATTGTTTTGTCTTATTCTTTACATATATATTTTTCATGATATTGTAATTAAACATAGGAAATAGCTTACTGCTCATTTATTGTTAAAAAGAGATTTCTGTTTCACATAAAAATTTTAATCTTGTTCTGGTTCCTTAGGGAAAAAAATCAAAAGAATATACACACACATAAATATATTGTGGAAAAGTTAACATTTAACTTTTCTACATCTAAAGTAAGCTGGCTGACATTTATAAATATCTATTTTAATTGATTTATTTCCCTAGTCACCATTTTTTAAATTTTATTGAGCATAGAATTCAATTTTTTAGCCATATATATGCACATATGTATATATGTGTATATATATATGCATGTTGTGCCTATGCGTAAATATATACATATATAAATATATATGTGTATATGTATGCATGTATGTATCTTAGTAAAATAAATAAAAATGATAGGCATGGGGCTAGAAAAGTCATAGGTTAATAAATTGATCATAAAAAGTAATATCAATCAAGAATTGTACAGCTAAATTCTGCCCCGGTAGAAATTTCTCAGTGAAATCAATGAGCCTCACATATTCATCACAATCAGAATATCCTCAATTGTACAGGGCTTAGGAGAGAGTAGGAACAGTGCTTTGATAAGATGTATAATTAGGGAGGCAAAGATCAAGGCTTTAAAGAGAGGGCTTAGCAAAACAGATGTCCAAGGAGCCTTGGTAAACCCAACATCTCTAATTACACTTTGGCTGGAAGAAGGTGAAAAATTCACGCCTGGCACTACTTGTGAGTCCATTTTATTCTTAAAATAACTTGACAAATTTATCATACTTCAAATATTATAATTAACTATTCTAGGAGTTATTGAAAATATTTCAGTATTAGCACCATCAACTGGAAAACATCAACGCATGTTTAAAAATTAAGGTAGACAAGGATTTACGTGTTTGAATAGTAACAAATCATTCATTATCCACACTGCATCCTTTTGAAAGAGGGCTGATTTGTATAGTGTTTTTACAACATGCAGAGTTTGAGTTATGGGCATATGAGTTCAGTTGAGACATCCCCTCATCTGAGGAATGGCTTAAATGCACCGAATGTATGGCTAAGTCATCCTACTTCCTGATTTTCCAATATTGCTTGAGACATTGACTACATGGATTATTGTACAAGAGAAGAAAACTTCGGTATCACAGCTCTAAAACTGAATGCTTACAGTAGATAATTACAAAAGTAACGAAAAGTCTATGTTCCTTAAATGTCTTTATAAAAATCCATCTTTCAGTTTTGTAATGCTTGTGTCTTTTGGTTTTAAATACAGACTACTTCTGGGGTGTGTGTGTGTGTGTGTGTGTGTGTGTGTGTGTATGCATGTGTGTGTTTTATTAAAATGTATTTCTTACATTTTATGTTTTCATAATACAGCAGAGTATTTTTATATTTTAATATAGGATTTTACTATGCCATTGTTTTATAAGATTGCTCAATTATAGATTGAATACATTCCAAGTATTATCACTGTGCCCTTGGTACAGAGCAGATGAGAAGTTTACTTCTGCAGAAGGGATATGTTTCATACTTTAAGATTTTCCAAACTGCTGACTTATCACACCATTCAGAAGGATGTTAAACCTTTTTTAAATCATAAACTTCCATGTTGAATCTTTTCCGTAGCCAGACTTAGCATCTTTTTGAAATTTCCCAAATCAGTTAATAAGATTTTCTCTACCAAAATATATGATGTTTCTATTCTTCTATCTCTGAGATACATTTTGTCCAGCAGGATAGAAACCAACCATCTTAATTGTCACCACCGTGTCAACGTTGACTGATTAGCACATTGTTCTCATTGCAACATATGGCTAGCTCATAATTAACTGAAAATAATTCAGTGGCCTTGTTTGGCTTTAAATCAAGTAAAATTCAACTTGAGGCAGCCGTGGCTGACATAATTTACGATGGTAATAATATTGCATTTTAAATCATATCAGTTCATTTCCTCTTTGGCATTTTTCTTTAGCTATAGAATGTCTCTAAACCACATCTGTGTTAGTCTAGCTCATGAGTAAACTTTTTAAATAAAGTGTGCAGAATGTGTTTTTATTTATTGAAAAGATGTTTTCAATTACCATTAAGTTCATTGTTGGTCTAATGTTAGCTGCTTAAATATTTGAAGCTGTTCTCTGGAAACCAGACACCCGTCCGAATTTTTAAAATCTAGTAGATTTTTCATTTTATTGTGGTTTTCCAAAACAACTGTTGATTACTCAAAGCAAAAGTCCCTTTGATGAGTAAAGGGTTGGTCAGAGTGCAAAGAGTGGGTTAGTAGCTATTTTCCTTGGAAATAACCAATCTCCCCACTTCCACCCATCTCCTGCCATCTTCAACCTTTACTTCATATACTGCTGACAACTGCACTTCCTTCACTTATTTATGATTTGATGAGTCAATATTGTTTTTCATCTCACTGGGCGGTACTCCTGTGTGTTATCTTTTTTTCCATGTGTGATCAAAAAATGTTTATTGAACAGTCGTTTCCCTGTGCCTGTTCCTTTATTTCAGGCTATATTTGATGAATAAAGAATTCTCTCATTGTAATAGGGTGGTGATTCATTTCAAGAACGTTTTATTTCTTGCTCATGCTACATGAATAAGACGGCTCCAGGGGGAAGAGGTTGAGATTGGGTCTGTGCTCTACATAATTACTTAAGAGCCAGGCTGCCAAGGGCTCCTGTCAATGATGTGGCATTACTAGTTAACACATGCTGTCAAGGTTCACCTTAAGAAGGGGGTTCCTGTATCTTTAACTGCAGTGACCTAGAAGTGGTCCACGCCCGCTTATTCACAACTCATTTGCCAAGCTTAGTCACATGACCTCTACCTTACTTCAAGGGAGGCTAGGAATTGTCCAGGCACGTGGAATATTTCCTGAACACCACTGTCTTTGCCACAGTCATTGCATAGTTTATAATTTTATTAAAATAAGCCCATAAAAATGGGATTATCCATGATAAATCTTGTGGGAGCCGTGTTTCCCAAACTTGGTTGATAATTAGCATCACTTGAGTTATGTCCCCCCAAATAAGAATCCTTGCACGTACCCCAAACCTACCAAATCAGAATCTTCTTGGTGGAGCCCTTGGAATCAGGATCAGCAAGTTCCCACATGATTCTTATTAGACGGCAACTTTGGAAAACCAGTGCCAGCTTGCTTGAAAGACAGTTTCAGAGTAAAAGGAGAAGTAAATACCTCTTGCTGCTGTCACACAATTGCACGTGTCACATCATAATAGAACTCTCACAAATATTTACAGCAGTATTAATTGCTAATGTTTGTTGAGAACTTACCATGTCCCAGGCACTGTGCTAAAGTCCTTGATATCTAACAAGCTCACAAATTGGGCTCCATGATGACCACCACTTGACAGGTGAGGCAAATGAAGCTTTAAGAAGGCTAGGGCTTCCCTGGTGGCGCAGTGGTTGAGAGTCCACCTGTCGATGCAGGGGACACAGGTTCGTGCCCCGGTTCGGGAGGATCCCATGTGCCGCGGAGCGGCTGGGCCCGTGAGCCATGGCCGCTGAGCCTGCGCGTCTGGAGCCTGTGCTCCGCAACGGGAGAGGCCCCAGCAGTGAGAGACCCGCGTAACACACAAAAGAGAAGGCTAAGTAAAATTTGTTCAAAGAGACAGGAAAGAGAAATTGTTAAGGTATAGGTTAAATAGATCCAGAATCAATCTTTTTTTAACATCTTTACTGGAGTACAATTGCTTTATAATAGTGTGTTTCTGCTGTATAACAAAGTGAATCAGCTATATGTGTGCATATATCCCCATATCCCCTCCCTCTTGCGTCTCACTCCCACCCTCTCTATTTTAGTATCTGTCTCTCCCTTTCTCTTCTTGCTCTCTCTCTCTCTCTCTCTCTCTCTCTCTCTCTCTCTCTCTCTCTC